>NC_064640.1:561564550-561744550 GCF_023864345.2 Schistocerca serialis cubense
AGGTCAAGAATAATGAATTCATAAGTAGATTTTGCAAACTGCAGACCACGTGGTTCGAGCTTGCTGTGAGCTCCACCTCAGTGTATATGTGACTTTTATTTAATGTCATTCACTTCGTTTTCTCACAATCGCGAAAGACGTAGCACACCTCAGTCTGAGCAGGAGATCACTTGCCTTCGAGAAGGATTCGAGGCCACTGTTTTCCTGCGAGTAAGCTCATAACACTGGCAGGTGTACACCCTCCAGAACAAGTGTTCAAGACCTGTGATGCAAGAAAACTGTAGCTCTTAGCGGTAATGACGTTAACCACTACCACATTATGGTCGGTACATCGACATTAACAAAAGGAACTCGGCTGTCAGCTGACTGTGAAATAATTTGTGATGAATAAATGTATATATAGACAAACAGGCTCTTTCTCAATTCCCATTACCATAGCATCCTTCCTGAACATAGTGCATGGGTGCAGCAGTAAAGCCCACTCATCACACAACTGAGCTATAAACGACAACATACACGTATTCCCGCGTCAGCCGTACTGTATGCAAATGTCACTATAGGCAGTATTGGGGATGGTGGTATATAAAGGGCACCCAACAGTGAGGTCATCAGCGGATACTCAGTATTGGATCAAAATTTCTCTATTTGACACCATACATTAAACCTTATCTACAAACTTCTTATTAAAGCATCCTATGAGGACATTTATCTTTGGATGGTAGGCAGTTGTTACCCTGTGAGTGATGTCGCAATGTGAAGTTACCACTCACAGTCTTCTAGTCTAAACTAAAAACTTTTCCATTATAAAGAGCATATGATTTAAACATGTTCTTCTACAAAAAATGTTCTATTTACGGAACTTCAGGAGTTGTCACATCTTTGGTGACAACAGAGCACATTATGAAGTCCATGTAGACTGTCATCCATCGGTCCCCATTTGTAGACTCCTGGCATCTTCCCAAGGTATCAGTTCCAGCAATTGCACGGCACAGTTGCAGGTGGGATTGGTAAAGTATCAGATAACATGGAGGTAATTGTGGTATGTGCTTCTAATGGTGGCTTTCCTTAAAGTGACTCATATAGTGTCTAACGGATCTGTAGAGATCTTTTCAGTGATGCCTGTATCTGATTATGTCTAGATTCCTCATGAATCTCAAGTGCATCATATAAAGCATCATGGAAATATTTCAGAATAGCTGGCCATAGATGAGCTGGAAAGATGAGCCCATTTCCACCCTATTGGATAATATTTCCTCTAACACAATGTTTCGCTTATTAATTAGAATTCTCTTTTGGTCGATTCCTCCTTCTTCAATGCTTCTATGGTTTTCAGCAGTGTTGTATATTACCTGTGTTCAACAACAACGTCTTCATTCAGTGATGACAGTGATTTATTTCATGCTTTTGTGTCCTGCCAAAGTATTCCTTGAAAGGCAGTCAGTATCTTCATGTTTCCATACAATTTTGTATACCACTGTGACATCATATTCCTGAAGCCCCAGTGCCCATCTAGTTAGTCGACCCAACAGATCCTCCAAGCGAGGCATCCACCATAAAGAAGACAGAAGTTGTTGATGGCCCAAACAACTGCAAGACACAGTTTCTCTTTTGTAGAGTAATTCATCACGGACTTGGAGAGTACTCTCGAAACCTAGGTTTCAGAATTTGAAGTAAACTGCCTGTACCCCAAAATCGCTAGTATTGGTGTGAAGCTGTATCTCCTTAAGGACAATTAAAGAACTTTCTTGCACATCGTTCAGGAATAGTCAGCTTTGCCGAGCAGTAGGTCTTGTAAGTGACGTGCTTTAGTATTAATCGCCAGTATTACAAGCACATTATAAGAAAGTCCTCCTGTCACGAATGTGCCAAGGAGAAATAATATCTGCAGCTGGTCTTATTTTCTGTGACTAGGGACTGACTCTTCCACTATTCAGTAAGTGCCTTGAGATTTTTATTTCTTGGGCACCAAAACAGGTCTATTTCAGATTCAGATGGAGGCCTACAGACTGAACAAACTGGAGTGCAGTTGTCAGGAGGCTTAGGTGTTCAAGTGTATTAAAAAAAGTGACAGTGTCATCTGGATAGTAAAGACACGCTGTTCATTTCAGGGTTCGAAGTAGATGGTCAGTCATACACTCGAAGGTATATGGAGCATTACACAGATGAAACAGCATAACTTTAAACTCAAAGAGACCATTGCGAGTTATGAAGGCAGTCTTTTACCAGTGAAAATCATCACTCTCAGCTTGCCAGTAGTCAATTTGCATTTCCATAATTGAGAAGTACTTTGATACTCTGTAGCAGGCTAAAGTTCCAACAATTCACAGCAATGAATAGACAAATATTTTTGTGATTTTGTTCGGTCATCAGTAGTTGACACAGAAATATCATAAGGCATTCTTCTTCTTCACAAGGACTGGGAAGAGTACCAAGAACTTTCCAAAGGTTCAATGATGTTACCTTGCAACACCATCTCCATTTCCTCCTGAACTACGCATTGTTCAACTAGTGACGCTCTATGTGAGAACTGACTAATTGGTAGGCGATCCCCAATGTTTACGTGATGTTTTACCATTGGCCACTTGGTATGACCTTAGTTCACATCATATTTGAATGCATCATATGACTGCCCCAGAATGGCAAAACTTGGTGACTTTGTTCCTCAGTCAGGCCAGACTGAGTAACTTTCTCTACTGTGATGTCTGTAGTGTTAATGGACCACAATTCTTGGTCAATGGCACTCAGATGTCCATCCTAAACTTTAGGCATGGTTGAGACTGCTCGTGACAATTAGTGATCCAAATTCTCCTTGAACACCTTCAAGTTTGTCATAGTCACTGGCAGGTAGATTTACTTTTTCAGCCAGTGTAACTTTTTGCAAATGTCAGAAGCTTCAAAGTTGAACTGCACATCTCTTGACTGACAACTGGAATTTGCCTTGTTGATAATGGAGGGATAAGAACATTTTCAAAGGCAAACAACTGCCCAGAGCAATCTTTGTTATGTGTGCTTATTGGAATGATTTCATCAGCAAGGATCTCTGATACCCACAGTCTATGACTGCTTGTGATGCATGCAAGAAGTCACATTCAAGGATAACATTATGACTGCATTATGTTTAAAAGACACATTTGAAGGGCTACAATTTTTCATTGATAGTTATTTGAGCAATACATTCACCTGTTAGCTAGACATATTTCCCATTTGTGACTTTCAGCGTGATCACAGTCATATCATGGAACATAGTCTTCTGTAACTGATGATAACAAGCATTTGAGACTACAGAAAAGCAAACCCTTGAGTCGACTAGCAGGTGGACAGGTTGGGCTTTGATGACGACATCAATGAAATTTCCTGCTATCTTCATGACTGTCATCCATGGAGGATTTGGAACTGTGGTAGGCTCTTATCTACACATGGTCATCTCATATAATTTTCCTGAAATCAGTATCTAGGTGTGTGACTGGTATGTCTGTAGGATGATGGGAAATGGCTATGGCATGTAGGGGAGTGAATGATATAAGAAGAGATGGAATCATCTAGGCTTTTTCTGGGGATGATGTCTGCCAAACAACTGTTAAGTCATCTGAATTAGCGAAAAGTGGCAAACAGTAAATTTGTTACCTTCTTACAATATATTCTGCACAGAAAAATCTATATTATCTAAACAAGTGGTTTATGATACAAGATATCTGCACACTCCTCACATACCTCTTTCCTGCGACATGTGCAGATGAAAGATAGAGTTCAAGTGTGTCCCAAAGTCACTTAATCTTTATAGACCAATGCTCATCTTCTTCCTACATTTAAACCCTGCTTATGTCTCTCTCTTCAAGATTCCTACTTTCTCCTCTCCTATTTACAAACATCTCAGTGTCATCTTCTTTGGCAGTCCTCCTTCCCTTCATCATCCATATAACATGCTGAGAGGGGAGTGTTATATCTGGAGGATAGCGCACCTAGGAACAAAACTTCTATTTCAGGGCTAGCTAGAGGCCTAAATCTGAAATGTATCCCAAGGCAAAACACTCTCTGTTAAAGTTTAATTTCTTTCTAAAAACATATTTATGTGATTATCTTCTGCATTAATACAGTTGTTCTTTTGTTTCTGTGATTTCTTATGTTCTGATACACCCATCTTTCCATATATTTTCTGCTCCCTCTCTAGTTCCATCTTGTCTTACTAAACATGCCCTGGCTTCCAACACTCCTTCATGTAGACCACAATTGACAAGTTTTACTGTCCCCTCTTGTAGAGCGCATCTGTATCATGTTGTGTCTATGCATTTAGCGGTTCAGTAGTTGTTTGACTTTGTGATCATTTTAAAACCTACATTTCTGTGGCGGATGTGTCTATTATCTCAGAATGTTGCAAGTATTCTTATTGATGTGTCATCATGATGTAATGAATCTTTTCGCAACACACCTTGCACACTGATAAAAAATAAAACAGTCAGACACACAAGAGTTTATTAGAAAAATGGAGGGCATTCTGTATCCAAATCTACATTCATGCTAGAGGAAACCACTGTGAAGCGCATAATAATAACAGTGGGAACTTCCCATTTTACTACACACTATAATTTTTTCCTATGCATTTTACATATTCAGCAGGGGAATAATGACTGTTTGTATGCCTCTGTGTGCACTAAATTTAATGTAGCCTTGCAATTATAGTTATGTAGGATGATGTAGCAAATTGCTTGATTTCTTACTCAACACTCTTTATCAAAATGCTGCAAGTGCCATCTCACAGGATAACTGGAGTCTGTCTTCAAATGACCTCCCTTCAGCATATGTATGTCACTTTTCCATGTGTGAAACAAGTGTGTAACTATTTGTAATACACATCTTTGTTTACATTCAATATTATCCTTAGGTACTCCTTAGTATGGCTGTAACACTCATAAACAATGTTCTACTATTAATCCCACATGTGTTTCATAAGCAGTCTCCTCTGCAGACTTACTATATTTTCTCAGTTTTCTACAAAATGAACTGCAGCCTACCTCTTACAACTGATCCCAGGTAATCAGCATACTTCAAATCCCCACAAATTGTTGTACCCAGATGTTTATGTCATTACTCCAACATGTACACCAGATGAGTACACTAATTAAAGTTCAGAAAAATTATTGTTTAATGTAGAATCCAGTTCACAGAGCAAACTGACATTTTATTTATAAATACCTCATTACCACAAGTACAGGTCACATGCAGGATGCCATAAAAATCCTTGGTCTAGTCATAGCCATAGCCTATAATTAAATTACCACTGGGGTGCATGAAAATAATTGAAATCATTCATTCTCAGTGCCCCATGCTTCTCAGTAGTCAGTAAATCACTTAGACAGGAAAAATAAGATTTTAGTGTGTGTTTTTTTTAATGACTCCAGTGTGTGTGTGTGTGTGTGTGTGTGTGTGTGTGTGTGTGTGTGTGTGTGTGTGTGTGTTTTGTGTGTGTGCACATGGAAGAGCGAAAGCGAGAGAGAGAGAGAGAGAGAGAGAGAGAGAGAGAGAGAGAGAGGGAGGGGTGTGTGAGAGATATGAGAAATGAGGAGGGGAGACACATTTTATAACATCATGGGAGAGGGAAGATGACTGGAGGGAACAGAGATTGAGGTAAGAATGGTGCAGGCATATCCAAGATTTTGCTTTTAGCTCCCCAGTATCCAAATACTGCCTCATTACCTCCTCTGTTGTCAAGAAGGAAAAATCTTTGTTTACACACTCCAGTGTCCAAATTCTATCAAACTCAGTGGAAGTTAATACAGTAAGTTACTGTAATTTTACTGACCTTTCAGTGGACTGGAAATATCACTCATATTCATCTCTCAAGAAAATGATAAATCATTGCATCTTTGTCAGTACTTTCATTGAATGTTATTTAGATGAATGGAATGAAAGTGTAAGTAATACGTTATTCTGTGAAGTCACACTGCAAATGTTCTGGAACGGTTGCAATGCAACAACCACTGTGAGGAAAGTGCATTTGTGAATTTAACAGAAACATAAAGATACTGTATAAAAAGAAATCAATATGTAAACTACTACTAACACAAGAAGAACAGAAAGATGGCATGCTAGGACTTGATGCATTTTTGGTAATTTGTCTATCAAAACCATATTGACAAAGAGTGGAACAGAAATTAATATTAGCACATTCCATTCAACACTCACCGATCTGTAAGCCTTTTCATCATACAGCCAACATGTTGACAGGAAAGAAGAGAGATAAGACCACCAATTAGTAACAACAAAAGGAACAACAAGGCATTGGTTGGTGAACTACAGTATATTTCCACACAGTAACTAAACGTGACACATTAAACATTGATTTAATGGGTTCTGCATTCGCTTGTTGCCTATAAACTGTGGAATTTTTTACAAATGTACAATAAGTATGGGAAGTTGTGCATGAAGTGTATACGGAATATTGTTCAATAGAAATATCTATTTCCATTGTGAAGCAGGATGCCAAATTTCTGTTCAGTCATACTGACCTTCTGTACAACATAAGTGAATATGACACCCATTCTTGTAGTTGTAAACAACATATAATAGACTGTAAGCAGGCATCCCTAAATATGTGGCAGTTGCTTGTATACTGATACAGAAAGAAATGGTGAAATCATACTCCATTTTTTTCACAAAAGAACCAGTATATATTATGTGCTGTATTCTCCACAGTTTATAAACCTTTTAGTGCAGGTACAACAATTCAGGTCAACATCAAACATGCTAATAAAAGAAAAATGGGAATATTGGGATAATACTGAACTCATTACAGAAATGTGTAACAGAGACTGTAAGGTAAAAATACAGAAAACATTAGAAATTATTGTCACAGAGAAAATTTCTGTAAGGTAAGTAGTTGAATAGATGGACATACAAAAGTAAAACTTCTTTAAAAATAACAGGATAGCAAAACTTGATTCATAGCAATTGTTTGAAAGCCCACAGATACAACATGCAGAATTAGAGACAGTTACAAAGAGGCACCAAGTATACATATTTATCATTCACAGTGCATTTGCCACAGGTATGCTACAATGCAGAGGTAACATACACACACAGATATAATGAAACCAGAAACAAGTTTTGTTCATCTAATTGTCACTGTCAAATAAGTACAAACTAAAGCCACAGAGTCAATTAAACTTGCTATTACATTGGCTACAAACACAAAAATAATTTATAGAAAGAGGGAAGAAATATCAGATTGAATGTAACATCACTGAAGAGCAGCATAGTAGATGAAAAAGAAAGAAATTTAAAAAATACTAACAATTATTGGAGGCATTTATTTACTTTTAAAGTTACTGATTAATTGACATAGGTGGAAAATCCAGTAAGTAACTGATCATAGGAGCTATTTGCCAGTATAAGGGAAATAGGAAAGAATTACAAAACACACACACACACACACACACACACACACACACACACTGTGACTCATTGTACCTGGGCCACAGAAACAAAGTAACAGTCTTTGCTGGTGTTGGTAGGGAGGCAGAATGGGTGCAGGGATATGGTACAATGGAGGGAGGGAGGAAGAGTAACATAGAAGTTAGGAAAGTGTGTGTAAATCTGGAAATTCAGGCATCTGTGGATAAAGTTAATGGCATCCTTTTAGGAGCACATTCGGAGGCCAATGAAAGAAATGCTAAGATAACAGTATATGGGAAAAATTGGACACAAAGGAGCAGGAATGAGAAAAAGAAATAAGAAAAAGAAACAAAGAAATTTCTGAAATGTGTTAAGAGTAGTCAAGTGTAAGTGTTAATAGGAAAATAGCATGAGGGCAAAGGTGATAGTGGGTGGCTGTTGGAATGAAAAATGCATTGAACAGACTGTTCCCTCCAGAAAAAAAAGGTGGGGAAAGAGTAATCTGGTTTGGGGAGGGGGGGGGGAGGGAGGAGGAAGAATCATGACGGTACAGGTTTTTGAGCATCTGTTACGCACACAAGACCTTTGTCCACTAACCACTTTCTTCCTGTTTACCATAACACATTTACTGTTGATCTGTAACTGCATCTCCTTTGAGAAAGAATCTACAAATTAACAGGCAGTTGCAGGCAAAATTCTATGCCAATATATTAATGGGAAACCCAGAGCAATTTTAAACATCTCAAGTAGTTCTTAATCTTTTACAATATCTCTTGGATTGGGGTTCAGAATGAAGATACTTTACCCACATTCCTCGAAGATACCAAAACAGTCTCATCAATTATTTTTTTTTATTTCTCAGCTTGTTAGTCAACTTTCTTGACATTGATCTCCAACGCACTTATGATTCTAAGAACTTCTGTCAACATTAAACACAACAATGCATAGACTGACCAGCTAGAACATTGTGGCCACTGACCTACTATCAATATAAACCCATCCAGACAACAGTAGCATTACCTGGTGAGAGGTGACTGCCTGTATGACATGCATATGGTGCATGTAGTAGCAATGAGTGTGCTGTCCATGAGTAGACTCAGGAAGGCATGCGATCTACCTGAGACTGACTGAGGGCAGATTATGATGGCCTGGAGGCTTGGCACGACCAATTTGGAAACTGTAAGACGTGACAGATATTTGAGGAGTGCTGTAGTGAGTGTCTTAAACACATGGCAAAACCTAGGTGAAACCACATCTAGGTGTTGTGGGCTTCAGTGGTCATCCCTTGTTAGAGATGTCAGATGTCATAGGCTGTTCAGACTGGTAAAAAGGACAGGTAGTGAATTGTGGCAGAACTAACATCAGACTTTAATGCTGGGCAGAGAACAAGTGTATCTGAACAGACAGTGCACCAAACATTCCTAATGATGGGCAGCTGACGACCAATGCATTAGCCAATGTTAACACTACGGCATTGACAACTATGACCAAAATGGGCACTGGACATTGGCACAGTGGCAAAGCACTGCACAGTCTGATGAATCCTGATACCTTCTTCATCACGTCATGTGAGAGCGTGAGTCCATCGTCTTCCAGGAGAACAGTTCCTGGAAAGCTGTACTGCAGGACAGATACCACCTGGCAGCAACTCCATTACGCTCTGGAGAACATTCACGAGGGCATCCTTGGGTCCAGTGGAGCTACTGGAAGACACCATGATGGCCAAGGAGTATGGTACACTGGTAGCAGACCACACACACCCCTTCACGATGATCATGTTTCCCAATCGCAGTGGCATTCTTCAACAAGATAATGTGGAATGTCAAAAGGCCAGGAGCATGGTGGAGTGGTTTGTGGAACACTGTGGTAAGTTCCAATTGATGTACTGGCCCTCACTTCACCAGATCTGAACCTGATCCAACACATCTGGGATATGGCTGAATGTGGCATTAGAACTCATCACCCCTACTCCCCAGATTGTAATGGAATTAGGCAACTTGTGTGTGCAGATGTGGTGGCAGTACCCTCCATTGACCTATAAAGGTCTCATTGTTCTCATAACATGATATGCTGCTGCTGTTATTCATGCCAAAGGTGTACATAATGACTATTAGGTAGGTGTTTATAATGTTGTGGCTGATCAGTGTACACTTCAACATCTACTTCAAATTCCATAGTAAAAAGGCCTTATATACCACAATGGCACCTATATACCTCACATCTGCAGTGACAAACAAGTCCTCATGCATTACATAGAATCTAACACCAGGGCAGTCACAGATCATGCCATCAAGAAACGAATTTTCTATGTCTTAATCCACATAACAATAACACACCTCATAGGCACCATTCCAAAGAGCCATTGATAACAGTCTGTGCATCACACAACATTACCTACAGTTACCATCATGAAGTCACACAGTGCACCATAGTTTTCCTATGTCATATTGTGCGTTAAAATGAGCAATATCCTCTCCATTATCAATCTCATACCTCCCAAATTGATATTCCACTGTCCATCATACCTACTAACACTTCTGAAAGTTCATGTGCTATTTCTTTTCCCAGCACCCTGCCCTATGATTCATGAAGTTGTAACTGCCATCTGCCTCACATCTCCTATGCAGCAAGCTACGTAAATTTAATTAGTAACTGGGTTTTTCTTACTTGTCACTTCTTTTTCCATGTGTTTTTAATTTTAGGAAGCTTTAATTTTCGAGTACCAGTAATAGTGTTCCATAGATTTCGTGTATGTTTTGAATACAATCCAGAGACAATTAGTGCTTATTTTCATTGTTTCCAACAAGAAGTGTCTAGTAACCACAGTTTAGTCAGCCGCCTTCAGTGAATTAGCAGTCTAGTTAAATGCTGATTACTTAACTCTCTACAGTAAATTGTTGAATTCTTAGGATGGATAGGATGTGTGACTGCTGTGTACAGATGCAGGAGGAGTTGGCCACTGTTCGTGAACAGCTGAGCGTGCTGATGGCCACGTCAGCTGTCTTCAGGCTGCTGGCTTGCAGTGTAGTGGCAGTGGGGAGTCTGATGCATACCATGGTACACCCCAGGTGTTACATGCTTTACCCACTGTCCCTGCTGTCAAGACATCTTCGAGGGTACCGGGTGCAGTTGGGCCACCCGCTCCGCAAGGGGAGTGGCTGGTTCAACGGCATTCATGGTGCATGAGGTGGAGGGTCAATGTGGAGGCTGGCCATGTGGCATTGCCCATTCTACCTGTGAGTGGACATGTGACCACTCCTTCAGCAAGGTCGAAGCAGGCACACAGGGGAAGGTATTTATTATTGATGGGGAGCTCCAATGTTAGGGGGCTGATGGAGCCCCTTAGGGAAATAGCAGAAAGGTTGGGGAAGAAGACCAGTGTTCACTCTGTCTGCTTGCTGGGGGGGGGGGGGGGGGGGGTCTCATCCGAGATGTGGAGGAGGCCCTGCCAGCGGCGATAGATAGCACTGGGTGCACCTGACTCCAAATTGTTGCACATATCAGCATCAATGACTCCTGCCGTCTGGGTTCAGAGGTTATCCTCAGTTCATACAGGCGGTTGGCAGACTTGGTGAAGGCGGAAAGCCTTGCTCGTGGGGTGGAATCTGAGCTAATGGAATTCCCAGAACCGATCATGGTCCTCTGGTTTGGAGCCGAGTGGAAGGCTTAAACCAGACACTCAGACAATTCTGCAGAGATCTGGGGTGCAAATTTATCAACCTCCGTTATCGAGTGGAGAAATGTAGTGTCCCCCTGAATAGGTCGGGAAGTGCAGGAGGTGGCTACAAGAGTAGCAGAGTACGTGTGGAGTGCACATGTGGGTTTTTTAGGTTAGAGAATTCCCTCCTTAGACCTGACAAGACGCCTCCTGAGACGTGACAAGGTAGCAGTATGCATAATGCAACAGGGAATGACAATATTAATGTGGTAATAGTAAACTGCCGGAGCATCTATAGAAAGGTCCCAGAACTCTTCTCATTAATAAATGGTCACAATGCCCACATAGCATTACGGATGGAAAATTGGCTGAAACCAGATGTAAACAGTAACGAAATTATAAACTCAGATTGGAATGTATACTGCAGAGACAGGCTGGACAGTGAAGGGGGAGGCGTGTTTATAGCGATAAAAAGTGCAACAGTATCACAGGAAATTGACGGAGACCGAAATGTGAAATAATTTGGGTGAAGGTCATGATTAAAGCAGGCTCAAACATTGTAATTGGATGTCTCTATAGGCCTCCTGGCTCAGCAGCTGTTGTGGCAGAACACCTGAAGGAAAATTTGGAAAATATTTTGAGTAGATTTCCCGACCATGTTATAGTTTTGGGTGGAGATTTTAATTTACCAGATATAGGCTCAAACGTTTATAATGGGTGGGAGGGACAAAGATTCCAGTGAAATTTTTTAAGTGCATTATCTGAAAACTACCTTGAGCAGTTAAACAGAGAACCAAGTCGTGGCAATAACATATTAGACCTTCTGGTGTCAAACAGACCTGAACTATTTGAAACAGTTAACGCAGAACAGCAAACCAATGATTATAAAGTGGTTACAGCATCGGTGATTTCAGCCATAAATAGAAACATTAAAAAAGGTAGGCACATTTTTCAGTTTAGCAAAAGTGACAAAAAGTAGATTTCAGAGTACTTGACAGCTCAACACAAAAGTTTTATCTCAAGTACAGATAGTGTTGAGGATCAGTGGAAAAAATTTCAAAACCATCGTACAATATGCATTAGATGAGTATGTGCCAAGCAAGATCATAAGAGATGGAAAAGAGCCACTGTGGCACAACAGCTGAGTTAGAAAACAGCTAAGGTAGCAAAGGGAACTTCACAGCAAACATAAATATAGCCAAAGCCTTGCAGACAAACGAACTCCAGAGCAGCTCTCGCATCATCCGCGCAGTGGGGCCTGCTGTTTCTCTTCAGCCCAAGTAATGTAGATTATGACTCTTTACTACGGTGCTACAGTTTTATACTTAACATGGTCAAACTTTGGCATACAGTAGTTTAGTGTCACTCGCTTCTGAAGAAGGCCAAATTATTTTGACTGAAACCTGGGTAAAGTTTGGTTTCTATTTGCAACTGAGGTTGATGTGTTACATGTTCTTTCAGGAAATATTGTATTTAATACTAACTACAATCAAGTCTTAGTGCCTGGTATGACAGTAGCCATGTGTGTGCGAGTTGTGCTTGTATGCATCTATGTCAGTTTTCTAATTCCAATGAAGGACTTAGTACTGAAGTTGAATATTTATAGGAGTCTTTTTCATTCACTTGTCTGTGACTCATTGCCTCCCCTATGTGCTCAGTAACAACCTACCTTAGCCATTGTCTTGTTATTCCATACTGGAATTTCCATTGTTTTATCAATAGATTTGTTTCATTTGGCCTAGGAGAATTTTTTTCAAGTGGTCTCAATGTACAAAATTTTCTTGGTGTTCAAATCATGTCATGTTTGACTTAAAACTCAAGCATTCATCAATATTCACATGGTTATGACGATGAAGATAGTGCAGATAGACACTAAAAAGCTTGAGTTTTTGATCTCATATAATGTGGATTGAGCTCCATGATAATTTTATACATTTTCTTCGAACAGTTTGACTATATTTTTCTACGATGTTTAACAAATGATTAACAGAGATGTGATTCTACAGTTTCTCCCAGTGTATTTCTTGCTTAAACAGTCCACAGGTGTACTGCCAGTCCATAGTGTCCAACTGGCACAATATTTTGACAATCAGACATGTCGCCAGCATCATGTGCTCTGATCCCCTCCCCTGCAAGGCTTTCTCTCTGTGGTCTGCACTTGTGGCCATGCATTGGCAGTCGCTGAGACACTGACGTCGGCGTTTGTGGGAAGACTTATATTGGACAGATGGTGCACACCATCGAGATCGTTGCCGAGAACATCAGAGGGACACTCGACTTGGGTACCCTAACTAGTTGGCGGTCATAGAGCACTGTTTGTCTGAAAATCATGAAATGGACTACCAACATACCAGCGTCTTGGCACAGACATATAAAAGCTGGGACAGCCTCATTAGAGAGGCTATCAAAACTCATACCAGGGATTGACTCATCAACCGAGATGGCAGCTATAACCTTAGGAAGGCCAGGGAACCAGCACTGAATCTAATTAAAAATACACTCAGCAAAGAAAATGAACAGGCGACCATGATGGATGAGGCAGTTACACCGACGCCACCACAGATGCTGACGCCAGCATCTCAGCGACCGCCAACGCACAGCAGCAGACACAGACTGTGGAGAGAACGCCTCACAGGGGGAGGGGTTTAGGACTGCCGCCGGCCCTCAGGAGCTCAGTTTGTCAGTGCACCTGACGATGGCGACATGTCTCATCGCTGAAATGTTGTGAACGTTGGACACTGTGGACTGGCGGTACGCCCATGACCTTTCTGATTAACAGAGATATTTCTTGTTCTGTAACCTGGATCTTGTTTTAGTACATTTCATATGTTGTAGCTCAAATTTTATGGTGTATATTATTACTTTCTTATATGATCTTCCATCTGGCACAGTGTTTAGCATGACAAGACTGAGTGTGACATATCAAACTGGTGACAAAATTTGACCATGTAGTTTTAAAATGTGCTTTGAACTTAGTCAGCTGAATAACTGAAGGTTTCTCATGAGTTGCATTTCTATTGGATTTCACTCAGAAAAGAAAGTACCCTTTGGATGTTTATGAGAAATACAAAACTAACAGACCAAATTAAACAACAGAAAGTTCAGGATGGACTAACAATAAAATGGAAATGGTAGACAGCACCCACAAATGACAGTGGCCATATTTGTGAGATTTGTGCCTTTGTGTATGAGTATGAGTTTTCTACTTCTGATGAAGGAGATGGTCCAAAAGCTCAATTTTTGTGCCAAAATAACAGACTAGAATGACAAGAAGAAAACTGGTAGTTATGAAACTATCTGTCCATGGTTAGAATATGATAACATTTAAAGCATCCATCACATACTCATAAGGGGTGGCCACAACAGTGGGATCATGGATTTACTTCAAACTTTGTACACCTTTTATAGGCCATCAAACCAGTCTAATGTGCAAGTAGTAAGGTGTACTACTCTGACAATTCTGAGAAAACTGCAAGATGAATTTTACACTTCTGTTATGTAACTGATGTCTCCTGTGCATAGGTGTAGGATGTCAGAGTTTGTGATGATCAAGTGGTTAGCAATCGAGTTGTGTAAGACAAATCATGTGTAAGGCAATGGTTTGACTCCAGCTCAAACCTTCATTTTGTACTACAACAGTAAATTCTGTGATATTCAAAAAATTTGCACTTACACTATTCATTCTTCCAACATTAGCTAGATCTTAATGCTATGCAGGTTAACTGCCAAAAGGGCCCTATGTGTCTGCAGCTCCAAGCATTGAGGTTCAAAGTAGTTCCAGCTATCTAACCAGATTGCATGTATAAGGATTTCACAAATCATGACAGGCATACATTTTCAGGACACCTCTATGTGTTTCTTCATTTACTTATCAATAGTTATAAATATATTTGTTCTGATAATTAAATTTAATTAAAAATAGTAAGTAGTCAAATAACATAAAATGCATTAAAACTTCATGCAAATACATGTGTTATTGTTTTTTTTTCAATTGTGTTGCCTCTCAGATGTCATATAAATTAAATAATAAGAGCAGTGATGAAAAAAATATAGAATAAAAATTAAGTCTGAGTGAGACTCAGACTGTTGCCTAATACAAATCTGTATTAGGTAGCTGAAATGCTAACCACTTTTTTGGTCTCATTTTGTTCATTATTATTCGTTGCATTTGTTCTGGGCAGACATCCCATGACACTCATTCAAGTTAATTGTTGATCCATTCACTCAGAGGGCAGCTAACCCTCTGACCAAACATTGCTGAGCTACCTTGCCAGCATTCTTGTGACCTCCATGAACTCTAACATCGGGCACATATGCACGTATACGTAAGCCATGTAATAGATGTGTAAAACTTCTTGTGCAGTTTTCTTGGAATTGCAAGAGTAGCTCACCTTATTACTTACACACTATGTAGTTTTAATGGCCTACTGAAGGTGTACAGAGTTTGAAGTAAATCTGTGGTCTGTGGTCTCCCCTTGTCAGTATTATTGACACAAAAATATTGTTTCCATACATTTTGTTAGAGTGTGAGGCCATGAATGGCAGAATATTATTGCATTATTTTTATGTCTGGGATGCATCAGTTATAAGTCTACCTTCATACCAAACATGTCAGGATTCAATGCTGCAGATGTGTAAAACACAAGAAGAGTGTGTAAAACTCAAGACAAAATTATGCAGAAAGTGTGAAACATATTGAAGAAGTTTTCTATGAATATTTCAATGGACAAGGAACTCTTTTCATGGCACCATAGATTTGCCTAATTACAAGTTAAATAAGTGAGCTATGTAATTTATCATGTGCATGTGCTGTTTTCTATGTTTTTTCTACTGTAGAAACTGTTATAAATAAAATGAAACTATTATATTAATTGATAGTTTACATGATCTTCTGACTGTGTTGTAGCAACTGATGTACAAAAAATAAATATGTATGTTCACTGGATAGTTCACCTGATCTTATCTGCCAATTCAGAGAATAACTAAAAGTAAAACATTCACGTTTACTGTAATGACAGCATAATCTTCAGTTTTTACTAGTGTTACAGGCCAAAAGACTTCTGGCATTTCCTGATCAATCAGTAACTTAATTTGCTCAAAGTACCAGATGATGTTTTCATACACATATTACAACCCACATTCTAATCTTTTTTCATTTACTTCTTTCTGTTCTTTACAGACATTCATTCAGAACGACTTGAATTTCACTTGTTCTCGACAGGAAATTACGTGTAATTTTGCAATACCACCCAAATACAGTGTGATATATTGATTGGAAGTATATAATTCTATACCTCTGCAGACCTGTTCAATATATCACGCAAACTCTCAATGCTGATATCAGTCTGTCAATATTACTGTGCAATAAATATTGAGCATATGAAGGTTTCTTAAGGCAGTTTACTAAAATTAGAATACAATATTTTGTTGTGCATTACACAGATATAAAATGGGAAAGAATTCCATAAAAATTATTCATATCTACATGTCAGCATCAGTTAGGAGTAAAAACTGTGGTCTTCCATTTCAGAGGAGTAGGAACTTTCAACATGCATCACAGAGATTGGTTTATGGTACATTTTTGCAATCACTTTTTGTCAATGTTCTCTTTCCTATAAACATATGACACATCATCCTACTGAAACAATTATTCGTATTTTTTGGTCTATAATGTTTCACTATCAGCTGATGATCTGCTTTAATTCCTAAGGTGATTAAATTCCTGGACAACTTAATTGGACTGAACAGCTGCATTAGATAACTGTTACAGAAACTTCTGACACACTTTCCAACCTACACATCCCAGGTGCAGTCTCAAAGACCACTAGTGTTTATTGTTATTAATGCATAGGGGTGGGATAAGAGACTACAGTATTTTCTAGTTGTTATTTCAGTGGTCTGCTTTATCAGTAGCAACTTGAATGTTATTTGGAGCTATACTTCTACCACTTTTTCCGTGTTATAGTTGGAGTCAGGAATGATGGTGATCAAGTTTGACTTATTATATGCATGTATATCACTCATTCTTCAACAGCAAATGAGAGTTCAGTAGTGATCTGGGCACTCTGCTGTGAATTCCATAGCCAATTAGATCATTAAAACGATCATAGAGTATTATTTAGTTACTTTTTATTGTAATTGTTGTGAGTTGTCATCGCTGATGGTAGTGACAAGTGACAAATTCTACACAAGCGAGCAAGAGATACCATTTGCAGGAAAGCATGTGTTGATGTATTAGCATGACCATTGCCTGGAACTGGCAATGATGTAATCCCTGTCTGTGGCTTGACGTGTGCAAGTCGCCATCGTTCGTGAATCGGACTATAGCAGTGTCTGAAACCACATGTGGGATGTTGCATTATGAATTCAGTAGCCAAGCCTCTGTCTGCTGTTCTTGTTATGGACCCTGCCTTTGAGGATACATTTTAAAATCATTGGAGGTCAGTTCAGGAAGTGATGTAGGGCCAGATAGTGACAATGAAACTGAAAGTGAACATAATTGAGAACAGGAACAATGAGAAAGTGAAGACGAAATTGTTTTTCAATCTGTGAATTCCTCTGTATTTTTTTAAATTTATAATCAGAGTTTTCTATGTTTTATTATTACATTTACCATACAAAATAAAAATATAGGAAAAAAGTAAAGTTTAGTGTGCAAGGTATTTGAGTTTTCATAGCATTAATGTTTTCATGTACTATCATATTAATTTTGTGAAACTTGTGGCTTGCTTAAATGTACTTTTACGTAAAAATATACCTTAAAATTTATTAGAATATGTTTTTTTTGTGTGGTATTAATCTAACCTATTTACATAAAAAACTGAACTTTTCTCACTGAAATTGCCAAATGCAATTTTTATGGCTATTTGAATATTGTGGTCTGTCATGCCCATACCTGGGACACTTTATGACAAAAAGTTACCTGGGAACTAAGAGTTATATATGTTACTAGGGCACTGATTTATTTTATATTGCCCATAAGGATATATTTACTGCAACACTATAAATAGCATGGAACATTCCAGCATCAGTTACTTCAACAACAATGAAATGATAAAATGTGACTGCATAAGCCCATAGTGCAAGAACAGATTGATGCGTCCTTGTACAAAGATGGTGCCTGGATCACAAACTACCCTTCTTCAGAAAGAAAAGGTAAAAAGAAAGACTCTGAGGACAGAAAGTGAACTGTTCTCTTAACTACCAATGATTGTCAGTCACACTGCGTGCTTGTTCTTTTCTATAATTTCAACAAAACAAACATTTCTGTTTGATTATGCTTTTATTAATGAAATATTGGAAAATAATTAGTTTATGTAGCACCCTTGTTAATAAACAGACTTACAAAGTTTCATCATAATATCCTAAAACATTCTGCTCTTTTTGTATACACTAAGATGACAAAAGTCATGAGATAGCAATATGCACACATACAGATGGCAGTCAGATGGCAGTAGTATCATGTACACATGATATAAAAGGGCAGTGTATTGGCAGAGCAATCATTTGTACTCAGACAATGTGATGAGAATCAACAGACTTTGAACATGGAACAGTAATTGGAGCTAGGCAGTCGGATATACCATTTCAGAAATCATTAGGAAATTAAATATTCTGGAATCCACAGTGCCAAGAGTATGCCAAGACTACCAAATTACAGGCATTACCTCTCACCATGGACCACACAGTGGCCAATGGCCTTTGCTTAATGAGCAAGAGTCAGTGCTAAAGGCCAAACAAAACTGCATGAAATAACTGCAGAAACCCATGTGGAATATATGAACAATGTATCCGTCGGTAACAAAAGATGGTAGTGTTTGAATATGGCACAGACCACGTGAAACCATAGACTTAAGTTCTCAACGAGGCACTGTATGAGCTTGTGGTGGCTCCATAATGGTGTGGGCTGTGTTTACATGGAATGATGGGGGACCTCTCGTCCAAATGAATTAATCATTTACTGGAAATGTTTGCAGTCCACTTGCAGTCCATTTGCAGCTATTCATGGCATTCATGTTCACAAACAACAACAGAATTTTTATGGATGACAATGCCCATGTTAGCAGGCCACAATTCTCTGCAGTTGGTTTGACGAACATTTTAGCCAATTTGAGTAAATGATTTTACCGCCCACATTGCTCAATATGAACTGCATTAAACATTCATGTAATATAATGGAGAGGTCAGTTCATACACAAATTCCTGCACCAGTAACAATTTCATAATTATGAATGGCTTTAAAACCAGCATGGCTCAATATTTCTGCAGGGGACTTCCCACAATGCTTAATCCATGCCACATCGAGTTGCTGCAATATGCTGAGCAAAATGAGGGTTGACTCAACATTGGGAGGTAACCCATGACTTGTGTCACCTCAGGGTAGTCACATACACTGCAACCCAACATATTGCATTATACTGTTGAAAGCTAAAGCTTCTACATACACTTTTCAGCCTGATTATACTGCAACATTCTTTCTTGCAGTATATGACTTTTACAGTTCAGTTGTTTCAATTTAATTTTTGTGCAAATTGTATCACTAGGTTTCCTTATTAAATAAAGCAATCACAAAACAAACGGTAAGTGACATTGGAATGCATTTAGTGACCTATTCAGTGTATGTATCTTTTTGTTGGAAATGTCGTGTAAATTGTTTCTATGTGTGTTAAATGAAACATGGCATGGTGGGGCAAAACCGACTGCTAAATGGCGGGGAAAATCTGACCACATATTTCCTATCATTTATGTGTATGGAATTATTTATTTATGTAAACAAAGTGAATTTTTGTTTATTTTTAGGAAAATAGTACGAAATTACAAACAAAAAACAACAAAATGCAATCAAAACTATATTCACCGAGCAGTTGCTGCAATGCAAATGGGACTGTCTTTACGAGATGTCACTCATGATTTTAAAATTCTGAGATCAACATTGCTGTTGCACTGCCGTGCAATGAAATCATCTTTTTTCAATTAAAATTTACATTCATTTAACTTTCAGTACATTTAGTACTCTAAACATTGTTTTCTTTAATACATTTTGTTCATTTATGTAAAAAACATGATTGCTTATAATTATTTCCCAAAAAACTGTTCATTTAGAACTATTGCTGTGCAAAATCAGCCAAACAAATAGAGGGTTGGATTTACCCCACCATTTATGCAAATGGCAAAAATGGACATTTCTTAAAATATGGATATCTCAAAAACTATTGATGGTATAACAAAAATATTTTGCAAATAGTTGATCCTTTATATTACCTATCATTTAATGTATATGATGTTAAGATCCGACCTCGGATAAGGGTTTTATAGCCACAAGAAATTACTAGGTCGGATTTACCCTACCTTACACTATTTCTTTCATCTTTTAAATTTTCCTTCTTGTGAATTATTGTCACCTTCAGTTTGTATTATCTGAATTTATTTTCAGTTTATATGTTCAAAGAGACAATACATTATACTGCAACATACCATGTTCAACTATATCTCACCTAAATGATGAAATTATCACTGAAATATAGTGAAGTGTTCGGAATTTGATTCGGCGTTTGTATATAAAAATGTTCACATGGCTCCAAAGGATAACAGTAATATTCCAGGTGCTATATCAGTGCTGCTTTACTAACCAAGTGACATAGATAAATATGTGTATACGTAAATAACTAGGAATAGGCGAAGTGTATTCTGTAACAATATGTTACGTTGAAGGCAGGGCCACTGAAGTGCATTTTCCACACAAGCTACATATCAACTGTTGCACTGGTGATACCTTCGAAAAGATCCAACCTTTTTATAGCCAGAAAGTCAAAAATGTGTATTTCATGTGTTGGATACTGGACTAGCTGTTTGAGGCAGCAGTCTATTCAGAATTACCTCACAAGAATGTTCATCCTTTTCACCAATAATAGAATTATGCATTTAGTATTCAATATTGGTATTGTGACAGCCTTTCACCAAACAGCAGTCTTAGCAGTTCTGTATACCCCTAGCTCGGAATAGCCATCTGATAACGCAGCAAGTTCCTCTCTGTATGTGTTACCTCAGCTCAAGCTGTTCAGCCTGCCATGTGACAAGATAATTGCACACTATGGTCGCTAGCTACCAGTAGAGAACAACAGCTTGGTCTGTAGCATTATGCTAATGAGTTTCAGGATGAGACAGTCAGCTGGCTTGGCATCAGTTCCATGATTGGTAACTAGATGTGTTCCTTGACGGCATGTGAGAATTGTTCTTTGTGCAGCACCTATCATGCCTTGTTCTGCCACTTGGTAATAAACTCATAAGTTAGGTGAGAAAACATTCTTACAGTACTGACATTTGAAATGTTTGTAAAGATTTTTGGAAAGTTATATACAGCAGGGAAAATGTTAGAGTAGATAAAAAACTGAAAGGATCATGTAGAAGATGTAACTTTCAGCATTACAAATAAACCCTACGGGATTCAAATTGTTTTAAATCCATGCTGCTGGCCATTAAAAGTATAAAATGAAGAAGTCAGCATGCAAAAAAGGTCATATTGTCTTAAAGTGTGATACATGTTGGGATATGTAAATGATAAGTATCTCAGGGCAGCTGTATGATGTAGGTGGGAGTAATGCCATTTACATTCTACATGTAAGGATTTCAGGTTTCTCATTCAGAATGCATTTGAGTTTTGACTGCATGTGACCTTGTCTGAATATTAAATCAATGAGTTCTGGAAGACCACACTCAGTGTTGTCTGTGATCTTTACGGCCCCCTTTGACTAGAGCATCAGAAGACACACGCATTGTTCACTCTACCATGCAGGATCATATAGCTGTACCTTGATTAAGAAAATGGTCTTTGCAGTAAGACATATAACCTAACAGATTACATGACAGTCTGGAGCTCTACGTTCTGTCATCATGGTGATCCTTTGTTGTGAAGTGAGGTGTGTCAACATTTGTGGACCAAATGATAGCAATGGACACAGGAGTGGCAACTACATCATCTCTTCAGACAAGTGCCAATTCTACGTATAGCATCAGCAAGAATATATAGGTCTACGGAGTTTTTCTGTATATGTTATGAGGTGCTATTTTGTAGACTAAACAGTCATCTCTGGATTGTATAGCTGGTGAGCAAGACAACAGGTGCTATATTTGTGAAATGTTATGGCTGTTGGTTGTGTCCTATCCTTGAGATCCCTGTGAAATTACATTTTAATAGTATATCCTGACCTACCACAATACAGACTGCAACCTTGGCCAGTATGTTGCCCAGGTTTCTAAGCAATGAAAACATTGGATCATGAGTTGCTACAAGGCTGGCACACCAGCATCTGCCAGCTGTTAATGAACTCTGGCAAGGAGTTGTAGCATCATGAAATGACATAATCATAACTGTCAACCATGCTCAATTCAACTTTATGCCAAACCACAGAAGAGCCTTTTTTGCTGCCTTAGTTAGCAGATCTATCCACTAAGTTTTCTACCCTGTATACCCACTAATTACTGACAGATTGATGGATTGTACATTATATATTCCTACTGTACCTTGTATCCACAGTAAGTAAAATTTTGTTATTTGCTATCCTTTCTGGTGTAACTTTAATGGCCAACACTGTACAATGAGTGAAGACATCTTTTCTGTTACATGGCTTTGATCCAAGCACACAGTGAAATTAATCACGGAAAGCAAATTGCAGGATCCAAATGATGGTTATATATTATTTTTGTTGTTATAAACTCTTAGAAAACCTGTATTGGAAATCCCCTGTTTTTGCATTAAATTCAGCTTGGTTTATTTTTGGCAGTCAGCATAATAATTAGAGAAAAGGATTAACTTTGGCACAAACCTGATGTTAATGATAACAACAATGATTATAACAAATACATAAGGACTCAGTGCAAAGATACTGAATGAAATAAAAATAAGCAATGTGTAGAAAATGTTTCCAACATACATCATTAAATATACCATCATACTGTCAGTATCTGGTTATTATTCCAGTATTACTTAAAAGTATTGCTGCTATGATCAATGAGCTGTTATTAGGACACATTACAGTTGCTACTTACCTTTAGCACACAAACTGAGACATACTCTTCCTATTTTATTTTTGAGCATTCATATACTCTCACAGAAGCCTACTTGCGAAGTTGAGAATTGTGAATTATACTTAATAAAATATACAAAAATCAAGTTAAGTAATATTGTATAGCAGAAAAATCTATTTCTTATCACAGTGCCTCTCTCATTTACACCTCAAGAACATACACTACTGTTACAGGAATTACAGAACAGGTGTCAGAATCTCTGTCTTATTATGCTCCTCTATTTTATGTATATTTATGCCTATTTTATCTAGTTTCAGATTTTCATTTTTATCAGAAGTCACTTCAACACTAAGGTAACACAGTAGTGGATAATTTAGAAATAAGAAGAAACATAGTATTAATGTTAACTCCCCAATCACAGTCTGGATATTAGCAGAAACTCATAATGTATTTTTATTTCACTAGCAGTATCTGACAATCAGTAGATCTGTGAGCCACAGTCTCTCTATGTTTTCAGTGTAGGTACTGCTGACTGTTCCAGATAATGATTTCCAAATCACTTTTTGTACTTTGAATTGCTTATTCATTTGTCTTTGATTTCCAGTGTTGTTCCCAGAGTTACTCCTACTTCACTGTGCAGTTTTACAATACTTTTGTTCAGTAAGTTGTACGGACCTATATGACAACAGGTCTTTTCCAGTTAAGGTAAACTGATTTCTGAATTAGTTACAAAAAGGAGAAGCAGTGGTACAACAGAAGTGGATAATATGTGTTAATTAATATAATGCTTCAGTTATGGTGACCTTAGATATCTAATCATAAAGATTACATGGACCTTTATATTCAGCCCTTGAAACATGATCATTCACTTCTATAATTTGTTTTATTAGGGAATGAGTGCTTGGACCAAAAAGTCTCAGAATGTTGCTGCAAATGTATTGAAACAGACAGACTGAGAATGAGAAACCTAATGTAAATGCAGGATTTTTCAGTAAATTTCAATAATTAAATATTCTTGTGGTATCAAATGAATCAAGGCATTGTTCTGCACCAGCATTTTGACAAGCTTCATACTTGTCATCTTCAGAGGCAGTGTCAGGTTCATGTCCAGTTTGTACTTGTAAAGCCCTTAGACCACAAGCTCCTCTACCTCATTGGCAATGGCTGGGCCAACTGCAGAAGTGGTGGCATAGACAGTGTTGGGGAGGACTCCAAGAATGTTAGAGGGTTTGGTGTCATGTCCTGGTGCTGCCTGTCTATTCCATTGGCTACCTTCACTGCTTTCACATCAGAGCACTCTTGAGTTATTCTTCCTAGTGTTATATCCCTTCTGGAGCTCACTGGGAAACCACTATTCTAGTTCACGAGGTCATCACGGCCATGTATCTTGTGTATCTTTCATCCTAACCAATGAGAGGTAAATGCTTATGATATTGTTTTTCTCTCGTATCCTGGTAATCTTGTCTGTGGGCAGCCCAGTATACATTATGTCTTCTTCAGAGTGTCTTTTTTCTCCTTCTTGCTTGACTGGAGAGTGCATCTTATCTATGTCCCTGAGTAGCTGTCCTTGCAAAAGATTTCCCTCAGATGCTGCAAATCAGTGACTAGACTCTTCTTGTTGCATATGTCTCCTGCTCTGTGCACCAAGGTGATGAGTACAGATTTGGGTTGGGCTGGATGGTGACAGCTACTGACTTTTATATGCAGGAACATGTGTGTTTTTTTTCTGAATATGGAATTTCACAGTGTGCCATCATTTATCTGCTTCATTAGGATATTGATTTTCTTCTGTATCTATGGTGAACTTTATATTGTTGTTTGCTGTTAAGATGGTCAAGAAATTCCTGAAGGTTTTCTTCAGCAAGTGGACACTTCAAGAATGTGAATATTGGTAGAATGCATTTGGTTTCAGATGTATGGGTTTGAGAATCATTTCTATGAAGTGGTCCATATAGAGGTTTGTGATGCCTGACAAAAGGGGGGATCCCATAGTGACTCTGTCTAATTGCTGGCATAACTTTCCATCACATTGGAAATGGGTGGTACTGAACATGTGGTGGAACAGTTGCACAGTGTCTTCATCAATATTTCTCTCTAGTTATGTCAAGGAGCCCTATTGCAATACACATGAGAAGAGAGACATGAGATCAAAAATGACCAGGTGATCACCCTTCACCAGGTGTATTTCCTGAAGCACCTTCACAAACCCAATTGAGTTTTTGACATGGTTTGTACAGTAACCCACAAGAGTCTCTAGTAGCTGTGCCAGGTGTTTAGCTATTCTATATATTGGTGAATTTATTGTTTCCAATAGTGTAAGTAGCAGAACTTCCTTCTTGTGTATCTTTGGGAGGCCATATAGCCCTGGTGGTATTGATGCTCTGGGTTAGAGCCTTCAGACCATATCCTTGTTCAATCCTGAGTTTTTTAGGAGTGAAATGGTCTTCCCAGTCATAGCTGGTGTAGAACTCTTTCCACTAGCTAGTAAGGTGGATCTTGTAATAGCATTTCAACCTTCTGCCAATAGTCAACTGATCGTAGCACCACTGATGCATTGCTTTTTTCAGTTGCTGTGTCTTTGTCTTCTCAGAGGTCACATATCATGCTGAATTCAGCTGACAAGATGTTATTTTTCAATAAAACAAAATCATCAAAAACTTGGCAGAACATAAGGAAATATGTGACCTCCAAGAAGACAAAGGCACAGTCATCACAGCAGCTGATGAAGGCAATGTATCAGTGTAGGTACGATCAGTTGATTACTGGCAGAAGATTGAGACACTATTCAAGACCAAGCTTAAAAGACAGTAGTAAAGAATCCTACACCATGATGACTAGAAACATCATCTCATTCCTGAACCACTCAGTATGGACAAGGATATGGTTAGAAGGCTATAGCCCAGAACACCAGCCCTCCAAAGATACAGAAGATGGGTATTCTGCTACATCCAATAATGGACATGACAAATTCACCAATGTATGGAGTAGATGAACAGCTTCTAAAGGCTATTGTGGGTCACAGAACACACCATGTAAAAAACTCAACTGAATTTGTGAAGGTGCTTCAGTAGAAACATCTGGATGAGGGTGATCTCCTGGTCAGTTATGATCTCACATCTCTCATCACAAGGAGTTCCAGTAGAGGACTCCTTGACATTACTAGGAAGACACTTTGATTTAGACATTGTGGAACTGTTCTACCATGTGCTCACTACCACATACTTTCAGTCTTGTAAAATGTTCTACCAGTCGTTAAAAGAAGTCAATATGGGATCCACCTTGCACTACACATAGCAAACTTCAAGGAAATGACTCTGCGAACCATGCATCTGGAATCAAATCCATTCTAATGATATGTGGATGACACATTCACAGTGTGACTCCATGGTGAAGAAAACCTGAAGGAATTTCTTGGCCACCTTAACAGCATACTCGAGAATATAAAGTTCACATGGAGGTAGAAGAAAATGAATGCCTGCCTTCTCTCGATATCCCGATAAGGAAGAAAACTGACAGCACACGGGGACATTCTGTCTATAGAAAAATACACACACAGATCTGAAACTAAATGTCAACAGCTGCCAACAACCAGCACAATGAAAATCTGGGCTCACAACCCTGGTGCACAGAGCATGAAACATATGTGACAAGAAGAGTCTAGCTATCAGTTTGCAGCACCTGAGGGAAGCCTTTCACAAAAATGACTACTCAGAGATGCAGATAAAATGTGCTCTCCAGTCAGGCAAGAAGAAGAAAGAAGACTATCTTGAAGCAGATATAAAACATCTGGTGTACCTTACGTGTGCTGGGCTGCCCACAGACAAGAGCATCAGGATATTGGACAAAAATAATATTAAAACCATTTACCCCTCATTGGCTAAAATCAAAAATATGCTTGGCTCAATGAAGAACAAACTACAATTATGGATACCTGGAGTCTACAGCAACAGGGGTGAATATGGAAGCCAATACATCAGCCAGATGCAATGGTGTATTTCACAGCACTACACAGAACACGTGAGAAGTATTCATCTCAGCAAAACAGACAAATCAGCAGTGGCACAGAACAGCCTCAACAAAGGTAATGTGTTTGATTTTGAACAGACAGAGGTTTCGTGCTGGTCAAACAGGTTCTAGCACCCAACCATCAACGAGGTAATGGAGATGCAGGTCCGTGATGATATTGTCACCCAGAACAGTGGTTTCCAACTGAGCACCACATGGGTTGTATAGTTTGCAAGAATACATCAAGAGCACTCTGATGTCAAAGTGACAAATGCAGTGGATGGAACAGACAGGCAGCTTTGAGACCTGATGCTATATCACTCCAACAAGCCGGAAGACCCCCACCAACATATGTGATTCTGCCCCTGGCATCCATAGTATCCCTTCTGGAAATGCCTGACTGTCCCAGCCATGGTAGATGAGGCAGAGAAGCCTGCAGTTCAGCAGCTATAAAGATATGAGCTGGAAATGAACCCAGCACTTTGCCTGAAGTTGAAGAGTAGGAAACTTGTTCAAACATGTTTTGGATTTACAGCTGGTTGTCATTTAATACATTCCATGATATTTCAACTTGGCACTTGCCACTTATCCTCTGGTGTGAATTAAATTTGTCGAAACTTGTTGAAATGTTGCCGCAGCATGACACTTTTAACACTCCTCATGACTCGAGATTGTTTCATCAATCAGAAATCAAGATTTACAAAATTGTTAAGGCTTTTGTGGCCAGTTGTTCACAAACTGCCTATTTGCTTCTGTCTCAGGTTCTTCAGCTGACATTCCTCTGATGATTTTACTGATGTTTCGCCAGCACAAGTGGCTGGTATTGTCAAAGCTTCACCCTCCATTGCCGGTGGTGAACTGGAGCTGGCCTCGCAGCCGCAGACTATATGTACCTGGTGCGCCAACATCCAAGGGCATCTCCGCGGTCATTTCCGGAGCAGTTCTCCTCTTGCTACCTGCGACGGTCGTTCTCTGCAGTACGGGAAGCCAGGATCCATTTACCTTAAGGCTTTAATCTTCTTGTTGAAGCTGTTCCCGTGTTTGTGTATTTCTACAGCTTCTCTAAACAAGTGGGTGTGATAGTGCTTCCCTACAGCCAGAACTTCTGTGTTGGAGAATTTTATTACATGGTCAGTCTCACTCAGCTCGTGCTCTGCCATGGCCAATTTCTCCACCTGCCACAACCTGCCATGTCGCTTATGTTCCTTATTCCTGGTGTTGATTGATCGCTCAGCCATTCTGATGTAAACTTTTCCGCATATGCATGGTAAGCGGTGTATTCCCGACATTTCAAGAGGGTCCCTTTTATCCTTTGCCAATCTAAGACATTCTTTGATCTTCCTTGTTGGTTTGAAAATTGTCTTTATGCTATGTTTGTGTAATATCTTTCACTCTGGGAATGTATGGCAGAAAGGCTGTACCCGACATTTCTTTTCCCGATTTCTTACTTCGCCGAGTGTTTGGCTCTGTTACACTTCTAATATAATTTGTGGAGTACCCATTGCTCCTCAGAACACTTTCCAGATGTTGCATTTTGCATTTGAGTTGCTGTGGCTCACATATTCATCTTGCTCAGGTTACAAGCATATGAATCATGCTTCTTTTCTGGCTTGGGTGGTGGTTTGATAGTTTGTGCAGGTGTGTTCGTTTTTGGCACATGTTATGTCCCAGGTTTTCGTCGTCCCTTGTGACCAGCACATCTAGAAATGGTAGTTTTTGGTCCTCTTCTACTTCCACTGCAAATGGAATACGTAGAATAGGTAGAATCGTAATTCTACCATGTCATATAATGAATTTGAAAGAAATTTCTTAAATAAATTTAGGTCAGAATCTGAGCAAGCTAGGATTAAAAGTCAGTTTTGGAATGGTCAAATGGATAGTGAAAGTGTTGGTAGCTTTAAGTGTTTCTGTGAAGAGCAATTGAGGAAATTAGTTCACTTAGAGAAAACTTTTGATGAACTGATACAAATAGATGCCTTAAAAAGGAGATTACCAAAAAGAGTACAGTGGGAGTTGATTTATGGACCGGATGATTCTGTATATCAGTTCTTGAGATACGTAGATAAGATGGATAGAGCTTTTGAGAGAAATGAGAGGTTAAATAATGGCAGATTTGGAAATCAACCATCTGTGGGGGTGGGGGTGGGTGGGGGGGTGGGGGGTGGAATCAAAGCAGGAATCAGGGCCGGAGTGATAATGAAAATCAAAATAATACTAGTGGTTACAATAGAAGTGATAATAGATGGATCAAGCATAGTAATGGGAATAGAAACAGAGGACATGACAACAGGGAGAGACCTTGGGAGAATAGTAACAGACAATTAGATAATCACCAATCAAGATAAAGCAACTGATGGATGCCTCATTGGGAGGCTGTCAGTTTAGGGCGAGAAATAAGTACCGAAATCAGGCTAAACACCACTGGCCTAGAGACATAAATAATAGTTATGTAAGACAGAGTAATTGAAGATATTGGAGTGGAAATGACAAAACTAATGTAAAAAGAGCACATCAGATAAGCAAATTACAGTTTGACAGTAACTTCAGGAAAAGTATGAATGAAAGTGTTGAAGACAGACGTATTACTATCTGTAATAATGTTGAAGAGGTTCTGTTAGAGGAGGAAACTATCTCAAATCTATATAATCAGTGTGGTGAAGAAGTTTACAAAGAAAATTTTGGTTCTGATTGTAATCTTGATGAATTTTAATTAGGTAAATTAATGGAGGAAGAATTTATCCCTGTTAAGCACTTAAGTGATGACACTTGTACTGGTGCACTTGTCAACAATTCTGAGGATCATTGTAAAGATGTTGTAGAAGTGTCTAGTATTGGAGACGATAACATGTGTGGTATTGTTGATAGTGAAAGTGTCAGTAGTAATGATGAATGGGAGGAAGAATTAGACAGCATGGTGTATATGGAGGTTAAAGAAGATTTAGTTAATGGTGAAGAAGATGATGCTAGTAGTATTTGTGAAGAATATGAGAACCAGATTGTACCAATGCAAACTGGGAAGGTATCATCAGATAAGGAACACGTGGACAGCCATTACGATTTAGATGTGATGCTAGAAACTTTTTGTGATACTTACAAGGGTTATAGTGACAGTGACAGAGTAAAAAGCGTCATCAAGATTATTTGTGAAGAACTGCATTCCAGCTGGAAAGGTAAAACCAATCAGCAGGCTAACAGCGGGATCAGTTCTGGGAAAAGTAGACAGTGTGTAAAAAAGGGACATAACACCAAGCAATCCTCTGTTGTAGCTCTAAGTAAACTACAGACAAGTAACAGAAATTGTGCAGACAAAAATGGTGTAAATGACTTGGACTTTAGAGAGATTTAGGATGATTTGTTGCATGAAGATGAGGAAAGCTGGAAGGAAAAAGTTTTAGGTTGCCCATATATAAGTATAAAAGTTGCAAATTATGAGGAAGTTTGTCTCTTAGACATGGGCAGTCCTGTTTGTGCCATTTCTGAAAAATTTAGAGACCAGATAAGACATAGTGTTGACTTTGAAGAATATCCTGTTATTGGAATCAAAATAAAGGGAACAACTAGTGGGCACAGCAAAGTTGTAATCAGGTAAGCCTTAATATCTTTCACCATTAATGATGTACAGTATAACCAAGGATGTTTAGTAGTCTCTGATCTCAATGAAAATATTTTGTTCAGAATGAATTGGATACAAGGAGTAACTGCAGGTTTTGACTGGAATAATGAGAAGTTAAAACTTACCAATCCAAAGACACATGTAACATATTTGACTGAACTAACCATCCAAAATTGCCTAGAGAACAAGTTTCAAATTAGAAGAGTTATTTCTGTAAATGAACAGATTGAATTTAATGAGGAAGGCAAAGAAGAAGAATGCAGTGATGACAAGTATGCTGAATTAGTGTCCACCAAACTAAAGGAAGCTGGGAGTCTAGATAAAGAACAGACAGATCAATTAGGTGGTTTGTTGTGAGAGTACAAAGATGTGTTTAGTGAGAAACCTTGGAAAGTGAAAAAGTATGAGTGTAGACTTAATCTAAAACCTTACAAACAATTTTTTATCAAACCATATGGAGTACCCATCTCAAAAAGAAAAACTGTGGAGAAAGAACTACAAAAGATGGTGGAATGGGAAGTAATTGAAAGGTGCAATAGTGCATACAATAACCAATTGGTGATAGTTTCCAAATGTGACAGTAGAGTAAGACTTGTGCTTGATTCGAGACATTTAATCAAATACCTTGAGATGGGAACCAAACACCCTGAGAACATAGACAAGTTATTAATAAATTTAAACATATGAAATACATGTCTAGTTTAGAGTTAACAGCGGATTTCCATCAGGTACCATTGGAGATTCAATCTAGGAAGTATACCACATTTTTCTATGGAGGAAGATGCTATTGCTATTGCATTGTACCATTTGGTTTTAATGTATCAGTTGCACAATTTATCCGAGCATTAGATTTTGTTCTGGAAAAAGAACTGTTAAGTAAACTAGTCCTTTATGTTGATGACATACTTGTAACAGGAAAGAGTTGGGAAGAGCATATATGTTTGTTGGCTGAAGTATGTCATTAAAACTAAAGAAGTGCAAATGTCACTGAGAAAGAATTGTTAGCAGTCTATTGGGCTTTCACCAAATTCAAAAATTACTTATTAGGACATAAGGCTTTAATCCATATACAAGAGTGTACTTTGCATCACAACATGATAACCAGGCGGGCACTATTCCTCCAGCAGTTCAACTATACAGTACAGTACATAAAAGGTGAAGAAAATCTAACTGCTGATGCTCTATGAAGATTGCCAATGGGAGGAGAGGGTGAAAATACGAGTGATGAGTGTGACAGGGAATTTTGGATTATGTATCTAAAAGGGGTCAAACATGTGAATGAAATCACAAAAATTTGTAATGACATCTGTAGATATCAGAACCATGATTCCAACTGGAAGTTACTTAAAAGTTAGCTGGGTAAGAGAGGACACGAGAAAGTAGAGCAGTATTACAAAGTGCACAAGGGTATACTTTTCAGAAGATACAGTGCAGACAGTGATGCTTGGAGATTGTGTTGGCCAGAGCAGAATATTGAAGTACTGATAAAGTATGTGCATGAGAGTTTCAGACATTGTGGGACACAGAAATGTATCCAAAATATCCAAGAAAATGTATACTATTACAACATTGCCAGGAGAGTGAGGAAGCAATTATCTACATGTGACAGGTGGCAGAGGATAAAAGTTAGTAATCAAACCTGCAAAAGGATTTATGCAAAACATCATGCCAAAATAACAACTGCAACTTGTAAAAGTTGATTTTTATGGATCATTGCCTAAGGCTAAAGGAGGATTTTGTTATATATTTGTCATGGTGGATCTTTTTTCAAAATTCATTAAACTATATCCATTAAAGAAAGCAAGTAAGAACATCATTTTGAAAATTAAAAAAGACTTTTTCACAAAGGTAGAAAAACCGAAGAGCATACTTTCTGACAATGGAGCACAATTTACTTCTAAACTTTGGAAAGCATTTGTTGAGGATGAGAACATAAACTCTATCTCAAATCTGCTTACCACCTGTCAAGCAATCTGGCTGAACATTACATGAGAGAAATAGGGAGATTATTTAGAACTTATAGCAGCAAAAATCATATAATTTGGATAAAGTACGTAGACAGCTTTGAAGATATACTGAACAGCTTACAGCATTTGTCTACTGCGTTTTGCCCCTATGAAATAATGTATCACAAGAAACCACCGAATCTGATCAATGAATTAATTGAATTCCCAGCATGTAAGGGTATGATCCACAGGACAGAGAAGAAAGAGTCAGGAAAGTAAAGGAACAACAAGTTAAATTGAGGAAAAACAGACAAGATAAGAATTTGCAACTTTCAAATTTTGCAATCGATGATCTGGTCCTCGTGAAGACACATGAAAAAACCAAGGGTATATGCAATGAATTAAAGAAATTCTTTGACATCTATATTGGTCCATTCAAAAGCTTATTGTGCACCCAAATGCATACAGGCTGGTGTGTCCAAAATCTGGAAGGTTATTTGGTTTACATAACATAACTGAACTGAAACCCTATGAGCAAGTGTCGAACACCAAGAAAAAATAAGATGATGTAAAAGCCCTCAAGAGGACACCACATCTTTGTGTCGAGTGTGTTGCAAGCACTAGGTCTCTGAGCTATGTAGTATTCTATTTTCTTCCTTTCGTTTCTGGATGCTACTTCTTCTATGCATCTATAAACCTGTAATGAAGTTATCTCTTACTGTAAATACTATCCATTCTCTGTAGTATAAATTTTCTGTATGTAAAATGAATATTGAGTGACATTATTTTAGGAATAATTTGAAAATGTAAACTGTGTACTAAATTTGGCTTTCTTACAGTAGTGTTTGACCAATAATTTATAATTATCTCGTAACTCTTAAGGTGTGTAAATAATGATTCTTTAAGCATTTCAGACAATAGTTACTACTATAACAGAAACATAAGTGAGAAGGACATTTGCAAACCAGTTCATGAGAAATGAGTTGTGTAAAACATAGTGAGACAGTTATGACAGCTTTGTAAAGATGAGGATGATAATAGGTCAAAGTGTGTACTATGTATATGATAAGTATTGTAAGTGTTGTTAAGAAACTACTATCTGGTCATCACGATCTGTGGACAATCTGTATTAGTAAGTAATGTTTACCTATTCTATGCATGTCATTAGCTTTATTAACCTGTGATGATATTCAGAAGGTAATTTGTGGGACAATATATAGTTCTGGAAGTAAAAGATAATTTTCTAGATACATGTGTGTGTGTGTGTGTGTGTGTACTGTACAGTGTATAATAGTTACAGATAAGTTAATGTTAGCATTTTCTTGACAGTACAGAATTTGGGAGTATATAAGATAATGGAGATTCTTGTATTTGATTTTTGGGAAGGGATACGATGAAGTAGTTCAAAGGTGGTTCTATGAGAATTACAAGCATGGTCATGATTTTATGAATTTGCTAATGAGATGTTCAAATGGACAATGTTATTAATGTTATTAAATGGACAAGTTTCACTGTGACAAAAGACATTTTGTGAAAAGTATGTCATTACAAGATTGTGTGATGAGGAACAGTCTGTGAGTTTATGTTTGATATGATAAAGAGTTAAGTGAGATCTGGGCGGTCAGATATTTTGTATAGTGGAATATACTGAAATACTAATTAAAAAGAAAGGGTACTTATATCATTTATTTTTGTTAGTGGACTTTAATGTGTATATAGTTAAATCTTTACAGTTTAGATATGCTTATCTTTGTGTGATTTTGTTTATAAATATGCTAATAGTATAGAATAATATGTGAATGGGTTTGATATATTTATACCTGATAAATAACCTTAATTGTAACCTACATGAGTACCTCAAGTAAGGAGTTCATCCCTGTTCCTACCTAGAGAACTGTATCCGAGATCGTTGTCTGACCTGGAAGTAAACAACTAAAAACTGTAAAACTAATAGTGAACTGTGCTATTGCAGCACAGAGAATGCCAGAAAAAGAGGGGTTGCATACACAAGATGGACTGCACAAAAGGACCGATGATTGTGAGCTGCCAATTCCTTAAGATGTGTGATGTGAACCAGTGACTGGACTGAGAGCTAAAAAAGAAAGAAAACAACCAATTTCTTCTATTAACACTAATAACATGAAAATTCAAATGAATTGAAAATATGTGATTTGATAGTACCAGATCATGTATAAGTATTTAGCAACCATTCATCCAAGTAATACTTGTAAGAGTTGCTGGGATGGGGGGGGGGTTAATGCTACATATAGCCTCTCCCAAGATTATTATGAAGTGTCTGGTACCACCTTTTTTTATATGCATCCGTGTATTTACTGTATGATTCAGTGCTCCCTAAGGCCTTTTAAGTGCATCTTTATAGATATCATTCAGTTCGATTTGCCAAAAAACCTATTATTCTTTGTAAACACATCTAGAAAATTCTGGAAGGACAGACTTTATTGTGATTTTCAATAGATTGTTGTGATTAACAAAATTATATACATATGCCAAATTATATATCAAATCGAGAAATTGAAGTAATATATATCTAGCAACAAATAGTAAGAGTCTGTGGAAATGTTGGCATAAATAATTAATGCCTCTAATTACCATAACTGCAATTGGCACATTAGTTAACACTAAAAATCATTCCAATTCAAATCAAAATAACAATTATTATCCAGTGATGCAATTTCATTCACTATTCATTTTTATGTGATTTATTGTAATTAATGATGCTTGTAAATTACACAGATAACTACCTCTTGTTAGTTTCACTACCCAAATTTACAAAACTCTGGCATATAAGACAACAAATGTGTACTTAATTTATGTAATCTGGCGAAGCATGATGTGTATACTTTGAACTAAAGTTAGCAACAAAATTCATAAAATCACTAATTCAAAATTAAAGTAAAATCAAAATCATTGTTGAAATCAGATTGTAAATTAATTTTCACACAAAAGACCAAAGATAATAATAAAAAATAATATGTTATTCTACATTATATATTACAATCTGTACAAATGTAACAGCAGTTACGTCAGATGAAACTGTTTTTAACTGGTAGTTATGTTTTGTAATAAATTAACAATGTATCAATTGTTAAAAATTGTATTTAAAGTGAAATCAGTGGTCAGTCAGTCAGTAAGTGTGTTTAGTTTACCTCAGGAGTCTGTGCAGTTTGGTTGTCAACTAATATCAAAAAATAATTTTGTGAAGCTTGAAACTTTTGTGATGTTCTTTTCCGTCATCAATGAACCAGGCAAATGCAAAGTTAAGTAATGTTAAAAAAAAAAAAAAAAATAGGATCGTTACATCTTCCTTGTAGAAACAGATGTGGTAGGAGTCCCATGGGACATCCTTGCAGTCTACCCATACTTTCAGAAAGTAGGGTCTCAGTGGGTGCACTGTCTATGACTCAGTCACTGTGATTACAGAACAGCAGGTAACTATGAAAAAGTACACAAAATGACATTTCAGGACAGAAGCTTTGGCTTCCAGCAACAATAACAGGCAGTAAACAATCAGATCTACCTGAGTAACACCCTTGATTCCAAGTACATGGTTCTCTTGATGAGCTAATAATATTACATAATGGATTCATTAGCACAGAACAGTTGTTACAGCATATTTAGCAATACTGCAGCCAGTACCAGTGTCAGATCTCCTAACTCCCTCCCTCATTTTTTGTGGGAGTAATGTCCAGCCTGGATGACTGTTATTCAGGTAGGGAATTGTAACTTCACATTTACTGGTGAGATCATCTATGCCACTTTCCCTTTGGAACTTCCTTCACTGTGGTCATCACTTGTATGGGTTCTGTCCACCATTAGCAGAAAACTATCTGTCAATCCTATCCCAAATTGATTGCATACCAAGCCAATGGATCAATCACAAGTTTTGACCAAACTAACAGAACACCATACACTGAAAGGTGGATGGTATAGGAATTAAAAAAAAAAAATAGTGTGCAGGGTGTATATAGTGGTACTGTGCAAGTAGGCACAGAAAAAGTAGTTAAAATAAAAGCACATTTTTTTTCAGTAGTTCAAGATATTCAGCAGCAGCCCAGAATTGAGAAGAACAAATTCCTCAGAAGGGAAAGAACTGTTGCAGTGTCAGTCTTACAGAGGCAACAGCAGAGAAGATGGGCCAGGCAATTCCATAATTTTGTGGTTGTGTACTGCAGTAATGCTGACATTATGTTCTGCAATGCAGTGGTGAAACTTAGCACTGGGCTGGATTGCTATATACTGTAGCATAAAGCAATATTTTACAGCCAGCTACACAGGGGAACAGAGAACCTGTCACAATTTGCCAAGCCATGGCAAATATATATGCCACAATTTCAGCCATTAGCTTCATTCCATTGGCACAATGGATTCATTTGGCATAGTCTCTGCACTAGACATGATTCAGATGTGCAACCAAGCAACTACAGCTTCACTGAGCAGCACTATCAACTAGATGAAGCTCCTTGTCTATGAGCCACCAGCAATCGCTGATGGTTCCAGGCTTTGAATGTCTACTGAGGTGAGGCCTCTCACTGATTGCCATCACCAGAGAATCCTGGGTCCATCCTGGGATGTCTACCCATCTACCTTTAGTTGTGGGTGGAGTACACCATTCCAGCCACATTATTGCAGGGCCACAATCTCTGCCAAACACTGTTGTGCTGTTTCAGCATTCTGGTGCCTCAGCGAACTCATCTGTTGCTGCTAACCAAGGTCAGAATCTAAGCCACATCTATTCACCAACTGCATGAGAAACTTTGGATAAAATAGAGTGTTTTATTGAAGCAGCAGTATTGACTCTGTGCTCTCATGAATACTTGAAGATCACATCCCACCAACCTTCTGCACATGTCATTCTTGGCCCATATGAGATCATCCTGCAGTACTGGTGTCAGTGTAGAGGTCAACAAAAGGATGACACCATCACAGTATTTTGAAAATTTGATTACATTAATAACATGAAGACTATCTACAGATCAAAGGATAAATAAATGTGGCCTGAATTACCACATATAGTCTCCTGATATTTTGTAACAGAGGTAAATTTTGTAATATTTCAATACGTAAATTTTTAGCAGGAGATCAAATCATACTGTTAACAATGGTTGAGTGCCTTTACTTGTTGACAGTTCCTTAATACAATAGCATTCTTAGTTCAGGAAGAGTCTTATGGCTATATTACCAAATAGTTAAAGGAAAATGACAGATAAATTAGCTTTCTAACATAATGGAATCTTGTAAAACTGTGTGGAATAAATTTAAGATGATGTGAAAATATTTCAACAAAAACTTTCAAAGATAAGTGTTCTTTGTCTCTTTCTCTCTCCCTACTATCTCTCTCTCTCTCTCTCTCTCTCTCTCTCTCTCTCTCTCTCTCTCTCCCCCTCTCCCTCTCTCTCCCCCTGGCTCTCTCCCCCCTGTCAATCCAATAAAAGGTTTTACAAAGTAACTTCCCTTCCAGGCCAATATTTTTTTATAAAACATAAGGGGTGATCAAACACATCTCATTTGAGGGCATTGCTGCATTGTATATGCAATGTAGTGTGACTCCAATGCAGATATATAAGCAGCAATATGTAGGGAAGTGATTTGTGTGGCATTCTTGTCTTTCCAAGGTGAGTGTGGTAAATGTATAAATATGAACTATGGCAGTGTTATTACCAAATGTGTCCAAACAGGGCTTACACAATGTGATCATTTTCTTGGTTGTCAAAGGACTAATACTGGTAGAAATTCATTGGAGAATAAAGAATGTGTATAGGCAGCATGGCTGTTGAAAACCATCATCCAAGAAAACTGTGAGAATGAGTGTTGCTACTTCAGGATAATGCATGTCCTCATATTTCAAATAATGTAACACAGTAGTTACACATACTGAAAAGAGAGACACTCAAGCAGCTGCCATAAGTTCTGACATCTCCTCATTTGATTATCATGCATACAGTTCCTTCACAAATGCCTTGAAGTGTCAATGATTGCTGTCTGACAAAAATGTTCAGCAGGCAGTTATAGACATCTTCACAAAGCAGGACATAGTGTTTTATGAAATTGGTGTCTTCACTCAAGTGTATCAGTTGGACAGTTGCCTCAATGCTCAGGATGATTTTGCCTGGTTTACATACGATTCTGGACTGTATGGTCTCAGAGTGGAAACTTTTTGATTGCTCCTTATACGAAACTGTTATCAAAAATAAATTTTGTTTCTAGGAGAGCAAGGCTACATACAATACTGGTGGACATTGTAGTACAAAACAAACGTGCACTAAACTTCTATGATCTCACTAAAAGAATTCTGAGTTGAGTCAGCTGAGTGAGGTGGTGCAGTGGTAAGACACTGGGCCCAACAAACAGCCACAGCTGTAGGATATTATTATGCTATTGGATGAAGTCCTATACAGATGCAAACACACATACACATGCGTTATACATACAGAACTTGCAAAAAATGGCCACTGTCATCTCCTGCAGTAAGAACATGTGGTTGTGAGTTGTGTGTGTGTGTGTGTGTGTGTGTGTGTGTGTGTGTGTGTCCACATATGGTGAAGGACTTAATACAGTAGCTTAATAATATCCTAGTCCACTTTTAAATATGGCTGTTTGTCACTCGGTGTCTCCTTTATGTGGTGAATGGCAACATATTGTAATTCATGTTGTTGTAATTTTACCCTGGATTTTACATTGTTCAAATACAGGATATTGTGAGAGCTTCTAACCAAAGGATATGAATTCTACAGGCAGCAACTTTGGAGTCACTGATTTCTTGGGTGTTTTGTTTCACCTTTGCTATGTAACTGAGCTTCAGTATAGTCTTGCAACCAACTTCTGCTAATACATCTGAACTTGTGACCATGATTGTATTACTAAAGTCACGCAATTTCATTCTCTTAGCCAACCAAAGTTATTCTGCATACCCAATCATATGGACTTGCTAGAATTTTATCACTCTATATACCATAATGCAAGTGTCTGTCTGTGTTCTATTTTATATCCTGTTCTGCTCCTAAACTATGTTAATGATTCATCCAATAATGTAAACATTCTATTGCTTTCATTTGCAGATGATATGTTTGTATCTCTAAATAAACAAGATACAAAGAAACAACATGACTACTTCTTCATAACACTCATTACTGATGAAACAGTGTTCCACTTAAATGGGTTATATCTGAAAAGCTCTAAAACTTTTATGGTACTGTTGTGGACAACACGGTTGTGCAGCCAAGAATTAAAAACTAAATTATAAAAATAACTAAGACAGGTAGAAGTGGACTTTCATGAGTTCCTATGAGTAACTGTAGACAAGAATTGAACTGAACTTTAACTAAAGCACACATGTTTCATTACTGGCAATTTTTGAAATGCAACAATTATGCAAATTAATTGACATGACACTACATGGAAAATGGCGTGGCACTGCAGTCTGAATAATTATAAATATATTATATCCTGATTTGGCTAATCTCACATAGAACTATGTAACATAGAATTGTGGGGAACTAAGAGTTGTTTATTTAACAGTTTGTCGTCCCCAAGTCCATTCACATATTGCTGGTTTCAGTTTACGAACAACTCATTTTTAGTTATGTTCTTGTTACAAAGTATCTGAACAGTTCAGGAGCTATACGGTTAACACACATCAAAGAAGGCTACTTAGCTATTAAAATAATAAGCTTGTAATGGAGATATACTTGAAAATGGATTGTTTGCAATTCAGAACTAGTAATATCTGATTAGACATTGCAATCCAAGATTGCTAAATAAAATTTAGTTACTGATACAATGGCAACAGTTCTCTTCATGACATAAAAACCTAACTCTTGTGAAAATGTGTATTACATATAGATGAAAATCATGTAATGCATTTTAAAAAATCTCAAATCATTAAGGATTCCCTTATTACAATAATATGAAACAGTAGTGTATTTGTACAATGAGGAGTGTTTTGAGTCAGTCACAGGCTTTTAAAAGTCATTACAGTAGCCAATTTCAATGTGGTTTTAGGAGGTTCCATATAATTATGTAATCAGTTGCTAGCATTTAGTTACAAGTCATTCAAACTGTTAAAAAAGTAGCTTCAGACATGCATTTAGCTCAATTTTCATTGAAAATTAAACAAAACAATAGAAACTTAAGGTAGCAATATTAACAATGTAGGAAAAGACAGCTTGCTACTTACTGTAAAGAAGACACATCAAGTTGCAGACAGGTACAATTTAAAGACAATCATATATAGCTTTCGGCCACAGCCTTTGTCAATAAAAGAGGCACACAAATGCACCATTCTGGTGTGTGTGTGTGCGCACGTGTGTGTGTGTGTGTGTGTGTGTGTGTGTGTGTGTGTGTGTATCTTTTACTGAAAAAAGGCAGTGGCCAAAAACTATATGTGAGTGGTTTTTTAATTGTGTCTGTCTGCAACTTGACGGGTCTTCTTTACGGAAAGTAGCAATCCTTCTATTCTACATTGTTGAACATAAAATAATTTATGTAACATAAAATACAAAAAAATAAAGCAATAAATCCTTTCATCAACACATGTTAAAGTCTGCAATAAAATAAATTCTTATGAGTAGAATGACAAAAAAATAAATGTTTTTTAAAGTTTATTTCACTTTGAAGGGAGTTAATATTGCATTCCTTCTCATTACTTTTGTTGCTAGCCAACAGGTTTTTGTCAACCATTCTGTTTTTTTTTCTAATTTTCAGTGTTATACTAACATTATCGGTGAGTAAAAATGTTCTTGTTTCAATGATGAGAAGCATAAAAATTTTAAATCACTGAAATTACTCATGAAATAAGCATACCACTTTGGTATCAAAGTAATTCATCTTAAAACCCTTGAAATACAATACATTTTCTGCATATTCTGCCAGTTTTGTTACTTATGGCGCAATAGATTCTAAAACTACTTGAAACACTTATATGAAAAATGGAAATTTTAGAATGTTGCCTTCTCTTTGACAATTTTCTGTGGATACCTGTGCACTGGGAAAATAGTGGTAGAATAGAGAACTACAGAGCGTCCATAACTAGGGGTGCAAAGTCAATAAGTCATTTTTTATTTCTTCTGTTATGGCTATTTGTACCATAGTTCAATTGAAAAGAACTCAGAATACTGTGTTTTCTGATAAAGAATTAATATGTCATACATGCATATTCACTACTTTTAACTCAGCTTTGTGATAAAATATCCTACCTTAACGACCCAATGTCACCCAACATTATTCTCTAGCTTCCATATCATAGTTGCTTCAGTCAATCTTCCTTATCTCTTATCTCTCTTACTTCACAGCCTTGCTTTTCATTTCCATTTTTAATTTATTTTTATTACCATTCTGAAGTTCAGTTAAGTAATGATATAAAAGAAAAGTGTCCAAGTTATCAAAATGATACATTTACAGCAAAATATATGTATGTTATCAGTGACAGTAATGTGTATATCATATGGATATAGCAAAATTTGACAAGTTAAGAGAAATATGAAACAAAAGGAATGGGCACGGCATAGTTATTGTAAGCAAAACATCATGTTATATCTCAAATATAACACTCATTTAAGCCAAAACCTCATGCAGAAAGACTGCATAAATGAAGCCATCACAGTGTTGATATGTAAGATCATATATCTGAAATATGAAACAATATCTACACTTCTATATATACCATATATTCCGCAAGCCCATGTGAAGCTCATAGTCTGGGCTTCTTAAAATTGTGCCACATGTTAATATTTCTTCCCAGTCTAATTATGAATGGGTTTCTGGAATCTGAATACCTAAGATCCTCTGTGCACCCTGTAACTAGGCCAATCTTATCCTTGAATTTTCTGTTGGATCAATACAGAAGGAGCTGAAGTATACGTCTAGATTCATTGTTCAATACAGATTCCTAAAACTAAATAAGACGTGGAGTGCTTTCCCAATAGCTGGGCTGAGACGTGGGCTGAAGTTTGTGTTAGGCAGCTGCGTCAGCCACAATACTGAGGTGTTGTACTGGATAACACATCTGTCTCATAAGTAGAAGACCTGGTTTCAACTCCTAACCATGACAAATTTCAACTCATTAGTTCAGCCTCTATTCTCACTGTAAATAGGAAGTGTTTCACAGGATTATTGGCATCTATCTTTAAGCTATCTGTGAGTTCAGATTTTTCAGCATTTCCATGATACTTTTTTGTGTTTCAGAAAACCTGTGACTTCTCTGAATATGTTCATTGTCATCTATTTGTCCTATGGGTATAGATTCCAAACACCAGAGCAGTACATTAAGATGCAGTGCACAAGTGTCCTCGGAACAGGGTTCTTTGATGGCTGACTTCATTTTTTCATTTTCTGAATATTCTGTCAATGATCCAAAGCCTTAACTTATCTTACCTGTTGTGATAACTGTGTGACCATTTCATTTGATACTCATACAAATTTTATATCCAAATATTTGAGTGAGTTTACTCTCAGTCCCATTGTCACTCATTGATACTGTAGTTACAGAATACTGATTTTCTGCATATTGTGAAGGGTACAAAGTTAAATTTCTGTACATTTAAAGCAGTGCTTGACTTCATTCAGGCTGGGTGTGCAGGCCACATTTGGGCTGTGGCTCAGCCTGTCTTTGCTTTTATCATTCTTCCTGGTAGTGCTCTGTTCAGTGTGAAATTTCATTTGGTATTGTGGTGTGGTATTTTTTGGTTGGCACAACACTCTTCAATCTGACAGAATTGTGGCATCAGTACTGTTTACCCTTTTCTATTTGTTTGTAGTATGAAGGACGTTCACAGGTGCAATTGGATATTTGCACAAAAAGTGGCAGCCTAGTGAACTATTATTACAAGCCTTTAAAATGAGTGGGAATGAGAGAAGAGGATGATGAGGATTCTCAGCATATATTATGGAGTTGCATAAGCAACAGGTACTGCAAACTAACTATTAATTCATATTACAAGACCATACAGATGAAAGGAGAATTATATAAATGCAGGAAATGAAGCAGTAAAAGGAATGTTTAAATAATCAGATTGACAGGAAGTGTAATATAGCTAAGCAGGAAGATAAGTGTACGGACTTTTAAAAGCATACTGATAGATACTACCTACAAGAAAATTAAAGAGGCGTTTGGGGAAAAAAGATGCAGCCATATGTATATCAAGTGCACAGATGGAAAACCAGTCCTAAGCAAAGAAGGGAAAGCAGAAAGATGGAAGGAGTATATACTGCATCTATACAAACCATATGAACTTGATGGCAATGTTATAGAAATTGAAGTGGACATAGATGAGGATGAGATAAGAGATATGATACAGTGAGATGGATCTGACACAGCTCTGAAAGATAAGTTGAAATAAGGCCCCAGGAGTAGACGATATTCCGTCAGAACTTGGTTCAAATGGCTCTGAGCACTATGGGACCCAACTGCTGTGGTCATCAGTCCCCTAGAACTTAGAACTACTTAAACCTAACTAACCTAAGGACATCACACACGCCCATGTCCGAGGCAGGATTCGAACCTGCGATCGTAGCAGCAGCGCGGCTCCGGACTGGAGTGCCTAGAACCGCACGGCCACCGCGGCCGGCTATCTGTCAGAACTACTGAGAGCATTAGGAGCGCCAGCCGTGACAAAACTCTTCCATCTGGTGTGCATGATGTATAAGAGAGGCAAAATCCCCTCAGACTTAAAGAAGAATGTAATAATTCCAATTCAAAAGAAAGCAGTTGCTGACAGGAATGAAAATTGCCAAACTATCAGTTTAATAAGTCATGATTGCAAAATACTAACACAAATTCTTTAAAGAAGAATGGAAAAACTGACAGAAGCCAACCTTTTGGTAGATCAGTTTGGGTACCAGAGAAATGTAGAAACATATGAGGCAGTATTGGCCCTACGACTTATCTTAGAAGGTAGGTTAGGGGAAGGCAAACCTATGTTTGTAGCATTTGTAGACATAGAGGAAGCTTTTGACAATCTTGACTAGAGTACTCTCTGTGAATTTCTGAAGTTAACAAGGGTAAAAGGAAGGGAGTGAAAGACTATTTACAAATTGTACAGAAACCAGATGTCAGTAAAAGAGTTGAGGGGTATGAAAGGGAAGCAGTGTTCGAGAAGAGAGTCAGACAGGGTTGTAGCCTATATGCACTTTGTTCTACATTTGTAGGCATGCAGAAAGTGAAGCAATGAGTGGTATGAATAGCAAAATTTGTGACGTCACATGCATTATTCCACTCTCAGTTGCAACAGTGGTTGATGGAATTGAACAGAGTACGGAGACCTTATATACTACTGCAAAGTAGATCAGCTAAGTCAAGGGGAACATCTGAAACAATTCTCTGTTTAAAAATTGCTATTGTTGAATTTATGAAGGAAAAAGTAATGCAGGAATGAAAAATGGAACATCTAGAATTGACTGTTGACTTCACATTTTAAGTGGGCTTGACTGTACAGTTACCACAGAAAGACATTTCAGGGAGCAAAATAACTTATTTCTGATCTGATGGGGACACACTTAACAAGATAATCACATTATAGAAGGGACACTTTCTGACAAGCACAGTCCAGTTCCTGAAGATTCCTACTGTTAAAAGAAAGACAAGGTTTGAAGAATTCACTGTTTCATTGAGAGAATTACAGGGACACACTGTCAGTCTTACATCTGTTTCTGAGCAATTTATGAGACCATTTTCTGTTTCCATTGAAAGCTCCCCTGTGCATGTGCTGATGTATCTAATTGACCTGCAAGGTAATCCCCATTTTAATTATAAATCCTTTTGTGTTAAAACTATCCAGGATGTCAGGGTTAACAGTGCTGACGCCACAATTCTTATGGACTCAAGGGAGTTGTGCTGACTGAAAAACACCAAACTGCAATACTAAATGAAATGTTATGCTGTACAGTGTTCTTCCATGAAGGAATCAGCAAAGCCAAGACATTCTGAGCTGTGGCCTGGACACCTGGTCTGCATGAAGTTGGGCACACTGTGACTGACCGTGCTTTCAATGTGCAGAAATGTAACTTTGTGCACTTCACAATATGCAGGAAATCAGTATTCTATAACTACAATATTGATGAGTGACAATGGGACTGAGTGTAAACTCATACAAATACATGGGTGGAAAAATTTGTATGGGTCTCGAATGGAATGCTCACATAGTTGCCACAACAGGTAAAAGCAGGTTAAGACTTTGATTCATTAACAGAATATTTGGAAAATGGAGTCAGCCTGCAAAGAAGACTGCTTAGGAAACTCTTGTGTGCCATGTCTTAATATACTGCTCTGGTGATTGGAATTTATACCAGATAGGACAAACAGATGATACTGAACATATTCAAAGACATGTAACATGATTGGTTACAGGTTTTCTGACTCATGTAAGAATATCATGGAAATGCTGAAAATCTGATTTCACAGGTAACTTGACAATAGATACCAATAATCACATGAAACATTTCTTGTTTAGTTTTATGAACTAATATTGAGCAAATAATCTAGAAGCATACTTCAGCTCCTTCTGTATTTATCCAACAGAAAATGGAAGAATGAGCTTGGCCTAGTTACAGGGTGCACAAAGGATTTTAAGCATTCATTCTTCCATAGCCCATTCATGACAAGAATGGGAAGAAGTATTAACTTGTGTTCAATTTTAAGTAGCCTGAACCATGAAATTCATATAAATTTGCAGTATATGTATGTAGATGTGAAGTTATTGTTTCAGGTATCAGGTATATGATCTAGTGTATTAACACAGGTGTTCATGCAATCTTTCTGTATGAGTTTCTGGTCTAAACAAGTGCCATATTCAAGATATACCCTAATGTTTTACTTACAATGAAAGCGCATATAGCTATTCTGATTCACCATCTTATATATAAAGTATAAAATTCCCTTTGCTTCACATTTCTCTTGACTTGTCTGCTTTTGATAAACACATTTGCCTCACTTTCAGTATTATGCTCGTGACATACACATATTTTTTCAGTAAATATTTTGAGAACTTGTCCATTTTTCATTTATATCACTAATTAACTGAGCTGCTAGCTCCCAAAAAACTCAGACACTTTTGTTTTTTGTCATTGGTTAATTGGATCAGTTCAGCTTACAAGAAAAATATCACATCTAAGTTCTGTAAAATGTGATAATGGCTGGATGCATTATTAAACATTTTAACTGAGTACTTGAGTTTGATTCACAGGATTAATGCAGAGTCTATCAAAAAGACCTTGAAATCATGCATAAAAGGCACTTTAAAGTTCAGTAGCATAATAAAAACGTAGTCCCACCACACTGAATATTCTCATCCTTACACAGAATACTGTTGTTATCGTTGTTGTTGTGGTCTTCAGTCCTGAGACTGGTTTGATGCAGCTCTCCATGCTACTCTATCCTGTGCAAGCTTCTTCATCTCCCAATACTTACTGCAACCTACATCCTTCTGAATCTGCTTAGTGTTTTCATCTCTTGGTCTCCCTCTATGATTTTTACCCTCCTCTTCTCCCCAATTCCATTCAATACCTCCTCATTAGTTATGTGATCTACCCATCTAATCTTCAGCATTCTTCTGTAGCACCACATTTCAAAAGCTTCTATTCTCTTCTTGTCTGAACTATTTATCGTCCACGTTTCACTTCCATACACGGCTACACTCCATACAAATACTTTAGGAAACGGCTTCCTGACACTTAAATCTATACTTGATGTTAAAAAATTTTTCTTCTTCAGAAACGCTTTCCTTGCCATTGCCAGTCTACATTTTATATCCTCTCTACTTCAACCATCATCAGTTATTTTGCTCCCCAAAAAGCAAAACCCATTTACTACTTTAAGTGTCTCATTTCCTAATCTAATTCCCGCAGCATCACCCGATTTGATTTGACTACATTCCATTATCCTCGTTGTGCTTTTGTTGATGTTCATCTTATATCCTCCTTTCAAGACACTGTCCCTGCTCTTCCAGGTACTTTTCTGTCTCTGACAGAATTACAATGTCATTGGTGAACCTCAAAGTTTTTATTTATTCTTCATGGATTTTAATACCTACTCCGAATTTTTCTTTTGTTTCCTTTACTGCTTGCTCAATATACAGATTGAATAACATCTGGGAGAGGCTACAGCCCTGTCTCACTCCCTTGCAAACCACTGCTTCCCTTTCATTCCCCTCGACTCTTATAACTGCCATCTCGTTTCTGTACAAAGTGTAAATTGGCTTTCGCTCCCTGTATTTTACCCCTGCCACCTTTATAATTTGAAAGAGAGTATTCCAGTTAACATTGTCAAAAGCTTTCTCTAAGTATAAAAATGCTAGAAACGTAGGTTTGCCTTTCCTTAATCTTTCTTCTAAAATAAGTCGTAAAGTCAGTATTGCCTCACGTTTTCCAATGCAGAATACTACTGACTACTAAAAACTTTCCAGAACTCCGTGTGTTTCACTGCACAATGATCATAAAGAAAGCTTTCAGTTAATTATGTATACACAGTCGCTGTTTAGGATAAAAAACTTCCAAATCCATAGAATTTTTTTATTTAATATGAAAAAGAACAAGATTAAGAATGAAGTAATGAATGAAGTTCAACAGTTTTTCCTGGTTGCTGTTTTTATCCATTATTTTTCATTCTATGCTGCATTTAAAATTTTTGTATCATTATCTTTGCTGTATTGTTTCTCAGTTCCTTATGAGGCACTGTATTTTGGCGCTGACCTCCTGTTCTGGTGTTCTGTTCATTTTCTTGTACGTCAAAGGAACATCATATGATTACTACAATGTTATTACCCATTTCTCCTTATTCGCTGACATCCTGAACTCCCTACTTTCCAATGAATGTCCTTATCCAATAGTTTTTTTATTAATTAATATATTGATTATACAAGCCTACAAAAAGTTTTAATTACTTTTTCAATGGTAATATCTTCTTCTTGTGGCTTCTAGGCTCTGGATTTGCATACCTGACCCCATTTTTCTGTCATGTACAGTTTTGTCAAAATTATATCACTATAAATTGAAAATTCGTGAAGCAAATGTAATTAGAATGAAAAGTAATTAAAATTTCCAACATAACCAAAAGTTTTATTGGAGTATGAACATAAAAATTCCTCTTTATTACATAGGAACAAAGCCTCCTCTGACTTACATTTTCTTTCTCTCTTCTTTATAAAATGTATAACAGAAATTGTTCTGCAATGAACTGGCCAGTGTAAATCTTCGTAAAGAGACCAATGGTAGTCTGCCATTACACTGGTTTCCAGAAAGTTTGATACTATCTTTCCATTATTTTGGTGTTTACCTTGTTACCCACTAACATTGCCCAAATCCTTAAAGAGAGAAAAATAAAATTGACTGTTTGAAAAGCGAATTGTGAGACTCATAAAAAAGCTGAATTTCTTTATCTTTTATATCAATGTCAGCTAGAATAAAAATATAGTATTTGTTCTTTTGTTGCCTAAGAATTTACTAACTGCTTCCTTGATTGATACTGAACTCTGCCTGTCACATTCATGTTCCATTCAAAGCTGGAATTGTACATCATTGTTTTAAAAATACAGATTTGACAAACATGAATTGTTTTGATTTGGCTTCTGTTAGCTGAGAAACAATCACAGATGTATTTGAAATACTCTCCTTCCTTGGGTAAGGCATTCACAAACAATTTCATTAGACCCAACTTCATTTGTTGAGAAAGGAACAGAATTTACTTTGGGTTCACGCAGTACATGAAAAAATGTAGTCCTTTCCAGTTTATTTTACTCAGAACTATAACTGGGCTTTTATAATGTTTCTTCATATGTTGAGGGAAGGAAAAATGTATTACCACTGTGCAACAAAGAATTATTTCAGAAGAATCTATAAAGTCTCTGCTACTTCTTGTTATATTCAATTGCATATTTGTTCATCAGAGCAAACTACCTGAGTATTGTGTGAAATCTCTGTCTTCTTTGAAGCACTGAAAAAAATCTGCCCTCATGTTTTGTACAAATAAAATTTTGTTCTGTTGTTAATAAGTTCTTTTCATTCTGCTCAGGATCAAGTACTTCAACATTTTCATTCATTGGGCTTAAAAACCTAACTGAATTATTTGGCCAAGTTTGAGTAAAGAACTTTGTTTTAAACTGTCCTCTGATATTTCTAAAACAGAAACTAACAACATATGTAACAAATACTTTCAAGACAACTTTTACATCAACAACTAGCCATTATAATAAACACATGCAGTAAACAGTAGCAAAAATTAGCTTATATTGGAACTAAAATAACAGTTTCAGATAAATAAGGAAACCCAAACAGCCTGTCACAGTGGTTGTGATATGTACTAACAGTGCAACCACAGATGTCAAAATTTCAACTTCATGTTAGTAATAGAAATAGTAAATGAAGTATATATCATAAGGATTTCTAAAATAGGTCCATTTTTTAATTAATGAGTGTTAATTTTAAAAACAGAGTGGGTGATATGACTTTTTATTATCATACTATGTTTCAAAACACTAAAAACCACATTTGCACACAATTTTCATTGACAATGATTTCTCACTATTAGCTTTTATTATTTTTAACATTCCTTCTTATTTGCTCCAAACTGCCATTCTAGAGATTTAGATACTTCTGTTGTTATTATGATGTCTCTTTTCACACATTTCGTGCTTTTATTATATCAGAATATTATTATCCTTTCATAACTTTAATCTCAGGTCTACACTCCTGGAAATTGAAATAAGAACACTGTGAATTCATTGTCCCAGGAAGGGGAAACTTTATTGACACATTCCTGGGGTCAGATACATCACATGATCACACTGACAGAACCACAGGCACATAGACACAGGCAACAGAGCATGCACAATGTCGGCACTAGTACAGTGTATATCCACCTTTCGCAGCAATGCAGGCTGCTATTCTCCCATGGAGACGATCGTAGAGATGCTGGATGCAGTCCTGTGGAACGGCTTGCCATGCCATTTCCACCTGGCGCCTCAGTTGGACCAGCGTTCGCGCTGGACGTGCAGACCGCGTGAGACGACGCTTCATCCAGTCCCAAACATGCTCAATGGGGGACAGATCCGGAGATCTTGCTGGCCAGGGTAGTTGACTTACACCTTCTAGAGCACGTTGGGTGGCACGGGATACACGCGGTCGTACATTGTCCTGTTGCAACAGCAAGTTCCCTTGCCGGTCTAGAAATGGTAGAACGATGAGTTCGATGACGGTTTGGATGTACCGTGCACAATTCAGTGTCCCCTCGACGATCACCAGTGGTGTACGGCCAGTGTAGGAGATCGCTCCCCACATCATGATGCCGGGTGTTGGCCCTGTGTGCCTCGGTCGTATGCAGTCCTGATTGTGGCGCTCACCTGCACGGCGCCAAACACGCATACGACCATCATTGGCACCAAGGCAGAAGCGACTCTCATCGCTGAAGACGACACGTCTCCATTCGTCCCTCCATTCACGCCTGTCGCGACACCACTGGAGGCGGGCTGCACGATGTTGGGGCGTGAGCGGAAGACGGCCTAACGGTGTGCGGGACCGTAGCCCAGCTTCATGGAGACGGTTGCGAATGGTCCTCGCCGATACCCCAGGAGCAACAGTGTCCCTAATTTGCTGGGAAGTGGCGGTGCGGTCCCCTAAGGCACTGCGTAGGATCCTACGGTCTTGGCGTGCATCCGTGCGTCGCTGCGGTCCGGTCCCAGGTCGACGGGCACGTGCACCTTCCGCCGACCACTGGCGACAACATCGATGTACTGTGGAGACCTCACGCCCCACGTGTTGAGCAATTCGGCGGTACGTCCACCCGGCCTCCCGCATGCCCACTATACGCCCTCGCTCAAAGTCCGTCAACTGCACATACGGTTCACGTCCACGCTGTCGCGGCATGCTACCAGAGTTAAAGACTGCGATGGAGCTCCGTACGCCACGGCAAATTGGCTGACACTGACGGCGGCGGTGCACAAATGCTGCGCAGCTAGCGCCATTCGACGGCCAACACCGCGGTTCCTGGTGTGTCCGCTGTGCCGTGCGCGTGATCATTGCTTGTACAGCCCTCTCGCAGTGTCCGGAGCAAGTATGGTGGGTCTGACACACCGGTGTCAATGTGTTCTTTTTTCCATTTCCAGGAGTGTATTTTCCAGGCTGAAGTTAATCTAAAACTCCTCCCACTTATTCTCCTTAACAATAATATCCTATATTTCTAGTTTAATTCTAAATGTGCTTCCACCAGAAACCTACAATTCTCTCCTGCAAACATAGCCTGAACAATTTCTTAAAAATTTCTTAAATATGAGCACCATCTTTAAAAACTAATATTACCAAGAATCATAAGGTTCAGGAAAATTATAGTGTCCTATATTACTTTTCAAATGTTCTTTCCACTTTTAAAAACAGAATAAATGGAATTGACAGTAAAGCATTATAGGCCGTGAGACCCCCATCTAGGGTTGTTCGACCAACTGGTGCAACCCGTCTAGTTGGGAAATTTGCAAGTCTTTGTGATAAAGATGATATGAAATGATTAGGACAATGGAAACACCAAGTGACCCAGTAACAAATATTTCTGGCATAGTCCAAAAATGAACCCATAGCTCCACAATGTAGAGGAAGCAATGTGAACATCTAGACCAAGTGTTGCACTTTTTACTAAAGATTACTTTAGCAAAGTCCTGACAAACTATATTTAATTTAATCTGGAGCTAGTTTTTCGTTTCTGTTGCCATTTGCTGAGTATAATTATTTTCTGTCCATGTTTTTGGTTTTTATGTGGCTTGTGATTAATTTTTTGGGTCATTTTCTTTATAGATATAGTTTTATTGGACACATAGTATCTAATTAAGAATAGAAATTAAACATATAAGTAGTTTTCCTGAAGCACAGAGACACATCGGTTCAACAAATGGGTGAAATGGCTCTGAGCACTATGGGACTAAACTTCTGAAGTCATCAGTCCCCTAGAACTTAGAGCTACTTAAACCTAACTAACCTAAGGACATCACACACATCCATGCCTGAGGCAGGATTCGAACCTGTGACCGTAGTGGTCGTGCGGTTCCAGACTGTAGCGTCTAGAACTGCTTGGCCACTATGGCTGGGCGACACATAGGTTATTGGCTGTCATTCATGCATTCAGATTTTCAGATAAGGATGTGGAAGGCAATTCTCCTTCAACTATATACTGCTTTCTACAGAGATTATTCTTTGTTATCTGGCATAACAGTTATATACCAACAAAATAAATGGGTCTAAATCACAATAGCATAGAGATTTATAGCTGGATAACATATTTAATAAGCAATTTTGCTGAATACATGATGACTGCAACACTAATTTTGCCCACTGGTGCACCCACAGTGTCAGGTAGGAAAATCAGGAACCATCTGCTTTAAGGTTGTGACCCTCCAATCCTTTGTAAGACTCAGTGCCCCCTATCAACCTGCATCCACTCCTGTCAATATAACCACTCACCCCACTTAAATTACACTCCAGGTACAATGCAGTCAGCAGAGTCAATGAAACCACGCAGGTGTGTATGTATGCATATGCTGTATGCATAAGTGTTTTCTGTAATACTTAACAGTACAGAAATACATCAGCCAAAAGCTTAGCAATGTTTCAGTCTCATTTATATGACTATCAACCACTCAATGCCTCAACTACACAGTGAGCTGTTACTTCAAATTAAACTGATTATCTAGACTTGAAAATTAAAAATTCATGTCAATAGTAATGTAAGAAAAAACTCCCATTGTAAACTGGGCTCCATTCTTACAGCATGAAAATTATTGTCTTCTCTGTTTATTAGAAATATTAAGCAAAAAGCATTGTAGATATGCAACAGCTACTTAAAACAACTAAGAGATCAGCTGATTTGCCTCATGTAAGAAATGTTCTGCTGATTTCTTTATACTCATTTTACAATTTTTTTATTAAGGAGATTATAGCACTTTAATTGTCAACAAAATATATAGAGGCAGTTTAGCGCAGCTACTAACTACTTCTTGCAAATAATACACTGAAAAGCCAGAGACAGGTACTGGTGGAAGCAAAGCTGAGAGGACAGGTCACGTGTCACGCTTGTGTAACTTGCTCAGTTGAGCACTTGCCCACAAAAGGCAAAGACCCTAGGTTTGAGTCCCAATTCAACACATAAATTTTACCTGCCAAGAATTTTCAACTCATTTAAGTGTTCCACACACTTGAAGGTTCTGCCTTAAGATACGATCTACATAAAATATAGTATGAACAGAATAAAGAACCAATGAAACAACTAGTCAGTAAGTGAAAAGCAATTGTAGGAGCAACTTCATACCTACATTTGTCAAACTGTAAGGATAATATGGGTGAAATAAAACTTTCAGTGTTGTATTCTTTTAGAACTTGCAAAAATACAAAGGAGTTAAGGGTTGTTTGGGTCCTCACTCCACAAAAGATCAAATATTGTATGTTTATGTAATTTTCTCTCCCTTTCTGAAAGGAATAGTTTTGTTTTGCACCTAACTGTGAGAAATGAAACAGCAGTTATATGATCACTTACACCATTCTGCTTAATGCACGGTCACTGATCGAAGTAGAGAAAGATGAAGTTAGTGTGAATCATTAGCTCATGAGTGACATACTGTTGGTGCTGTACTTTCTTTGTGGTCTAAAAGTGATTCATTATCTTAGACAACAAAATGAAGGTGGAATATATTGGCTCATGATCATTTAAAACCTTATATGCTGTCAAAAATCCTGCAAGAACTATATAATCTGTATGATGACAGCATTTTGCACTCTTTACTCTCAAAAAATCATTTACTGTCTATATTTTTCTATGGCTTGGAGACAAATTATTTAAGTAGGAATGTTTCTCCCTTGTAGTGAATATAAAAATTATATTTTTCATGTCTGATAGGAAGCCTTCTAAAGATGTGCTGCAATCTCACTACAAAAACTGTATCATATTGTGCAGTATCCACATTAATTCAACCAAAATCGCCCTGCATTGGATTGCTGCTGCCTGCAATTTCACTACCAAGGAAAGCATTCTCAGTGATGAATCTGATAACAAGATGCAAAAGCTGGGTTTCAGGCCATCAGTTATTGCCGAAAGTAAAGGGACAATGGAATTACTGAAGAAAATATTCTATACAATTATAGCATTAAAATAGTTTTGTATGACACTGGACACAATTTTTTTCTGTCAGCCAAGAGTAGTTATCCCTAAAAAAAAAAAAAGAGAAGGGAGAACTTCTGTACAATGATGTTGGATCTACTTTGATGTTTTCTATGTACAGCTGTGTACTTGGTGACATGAGTAACACTTTACAGGACCATCATCAAAGCAAATAGTTTACAAACTGTAACCAACTTATGAAGCTGAAAATCTGTTTGGACCAGTGCTCATTACAATACTTAACACACACCATTGACCAGTAGATCATTTTATAACCAATTATGACCTCATTATTTCAGCAGACAGTATAAATGACCACCACTCAGATCATTTAGATCACACTTAAGTGCGATAACTAAATAGAAAATCAAAACAAAGAAAAATGTAAGAACAAAAGAGAATACTTTCTGCAGACAGTGTTTATATATTTTGATATAGTTTAAATCAAGATACCAGGAATCTGTAATTACTACCTTTCTTTTCAACTATAAATTAAATGTGTTCTTAGAAGTTGTGGTCAAGCACATAAACAGTGCCACATCATTAAAAAAGTTAACATCTTTAAAAATCAGTATTTCAAAGTGTAACCTATGCTGCTAGATGTTAAAACAAAAGAACTGAATGAAAAATTGAAAACATTTGTATCCTGCACATACCTCCTAACTTTTAAGTTGGAAATTTTGCTAACCAGTAAACATAATTGTCTCTTTGTGTTATATTACTAGCCATCAAACTAAAAAATAAATTACTAAGGAAAATAACCAGGCCAAGAATAACTGAAATATTAAATAAAAGATGGTATTAATTAGCAATAGAGAGTCAGATGTTGCCATGGCAGTATGGGACGAGATGTGCTTTATCTACTTTGGAGCTTCAGCTATCCTGGTTTTCCAAGTTGCCTTGAGCTTAACTTTCTTTGTCAGTGTGGTTTCTACTAACATCAGTAGTAATATCATTAGGGATAAAGTAGTTAATCTGTGAACAGGGTGTCAGCTCCTGTAAATATTTTCTATAAGTTTTGCAAAATTTTCAGCATCTACTACAAGGAAATTATTATATTTTGTTTTATTTTCCATTTCCTGTAGTACTTTGTGCAGTGATAGCAAACTTTTGCTGCATATCTAGGAAAAACAACTCTGTTGTAATATTTATATGCTATTTATGTTCAGTGGGTTGTCATTTACAAAACATGGAATATGTACCAAGTAACTGCAGAAACGTTCTGAGTTATTACAGTTCAATTGCACAAAAAAGACATGAGAACATACTTTTAAAAAGCTGTTATCAACACTACAAGAGCATTCCTTGCTGGACTAGCATCCTGGCAGAAAAGATATCACACAGAAACCATTGAGATATAGCTTGGGAGATTGCATCCAGAAGTAATCCTTTATTCTGTATAATGGTGGGTGCTGTTTTACATTTCATAGCAAATTAAAAGTGTGTGCTCAACTGTGTATTGAACCTGGAACCTAGTCATTTATGATTAATACTTTAACCAATTGAAATACTCAGCCATAACTCACAAACTGTCCTTGTGGATTTACTTCTCTCGGTACATCAGCCTTACTTTCCAAGTTTCACAGACATTCTCTGGCATTTATTGCTGGACTAGCACTTTTGGGAAGAAGAATATTCCAGAGAAATAGATTAGTCATAACCTAGAGTAGTGTTTTCAAAATAAGTCATTCACTCTCCAGTGGTGTGTGTGCATTGTTTTCTAATTTCCATGAAGAATGCTCTTACCATCTGAGCTAGTCAAAACAGTGCAGATTCTGGTACAGAGTGAAAGATTCATTTAGGAAAGAATGCTCTAAGGCATGGTTAAGCACCTGCTACACAGTACTGTTTCTTTCAGGAGTGCTATCACAGCACAGTGAGCAGGAGACCTTCTGTGAAGTTTGGAAAAAGTGCAAGAGAGGTACTCACAGAAATAAAACTGCAATGAATGGTCATGAGTTGTAACCAGACAGCAGAAACATTGTTCACATATGGTAAGGTTCAAAGATCAATTCCCAGTATAGCACATAATTTTAACCTGTCAAGGAGTTCCAAAGAAGGAATATCTACAATTATAAGCTCAGCACCTGAAAGAACCTGAACACCTCAAGGAAGTATATACACTAAAGTTCTTTCATGCCAAATTTGTACCCTCATTTTTAGTTTTTAAATGTATTAATAATAAAATGTAATTCCATAGATGCAGACATAATTTGATGTTTTCTGCATTTAGCCTGATGTACACACATATCTATATTACTGACACACTATTTCCAAAATTAGACTTCACTAATACATATTTCAGATACATTTAATTTGATTAATTTTTGTGACCATTCATTGAACATTAGTATTCCTTTGAGAAATATTAGTCACAACTTTTCACTGATGTCACAAACTTCAGGATACAACCTATATATAAAAATTCCCCTGCTTCTCCTACTGTAAACTGCATATTTTAAATAATGGAAGAGTTAAATTTAGCAACTTGCCATATAGTCAGGGACTGTGCAGCTGATTGGCTCATAAAAACACTGAAAAAGTAGATCGGCTATCTGATGATGTCATTCGTCAGCTTAACTAGTACAGAGTACACTTATCCTAATTAAACATGCATGTGACTTTCCAGGCTAATTACATTGTACAAAAGTTGAGCTGTAGTGTTGGTACAATGTAACCAGCCTCGATTAAGTAACTCCTCTAGAGTTTGTGCGTGTACATGTATTCTGTTACAGTTAGCTCCAAAGAAGGACAATATTTAAAATCCTAGGAACATTTTAAGCCTCATACATGTGCCTATTGAGCACTCACTGTCTCAGCTATACAATGAGGTGTTACTTTTATTCCCTCTATTATTTATATTTCACCTAGAACTTTCTATTCCCGTACATACACCAATTATGTAAAAACTATACAGTTGTATAACACCAGAAATTAAATATGTACTGGTAAATCAACACTTCATTGAACACATTTTATAAATTATTCCTTTTAATAGAAAATAATCTATTTGAAATGGCTAAATGTACTTATGTAAAAATTCACAAAAAAATGTATTTACCATAGTGCAACCATAAATACATGAAACATTCCGCCACACAGAAGCACCCATGCACACACATACACATCGAATAAGCATTGAAATGATCTTGCAAACAATAATTTTATATGTAAATTATCTCTTTAATTCTCAGACAAATTTAATATCTATGTCATATAAGAACATTCAGTTCATAATAGCAAAGAGTTAAGATGAGAAGCCAACTTTACATACCTGTCCAAACTGATGTAAAGACCAAGGAGAACAAACTACTGAATTATGTTACTATACTATATGGTAATGTAGTGGCTACATATTAGTGTAGTTACTTTTAATGTCTATGACCATGACTGCACATAAACATTAAATGTAGCCATACCTCTGCATAATGCTCTTCATTTTGTTGGAGGAGGTCAACACATAATTCAGCAAGATGAATGAGATCTTCTAATTTTTTTCCAGGGGATACCACAATCTCACCACTTAAATCATCTGTAATTATAGAAAAAGCTCATGATACAACCTCAAATTCCGGTATATTAATTTAATCATCTGTTGCTTTTCCTTCTGACATAAAACAATATATGTTTGTGTAACTAAGTATTATCAAGAGGTCAGTATGGTCAGTGATCAACACAAGCATCATAATTAGTGATCTGAAAACAACTTTTTGTTACAAATGTGTATTCAGCAACACAATGAAATCTTTAGAAAGTGCTGTTTTCTGGGTATAAGGCTACATGCTAATGTACATTTCTGTGCCTTGTATTTCATCTACTAATGCTGGAGTCATCCTGAAAGGCTATAAAGCCATGTTTAGCTATTTTTAGATCTAAACAAGCTGATCTCACAGAGTAATGTATACATAGGTTGGAAATTGTTGGGTTGTAACATCATACAACTGCAGACAAAGAGTACAGAACTGGTGACATTATTATGCTGCCTTTCACTGCACCACTGTCTGCATATTAAGTCTCCTGGTAGAGTCTACTTGCAAAAATAATTGGGAAATGAATTCATTGCAACATGGGACTTGTATATCCAATTTCCAAGATTTCCAAATCTTTCATTATTCACCTTCTAGTATACAGGGTGGTCCATTGATCGTGACCGGGCCAAATATCTCATGAAATAAGCATCAAACGAAAAAACTAAAAAGAAAGAAACTTGTCTAGCGGTTTTTTAAATAGGAACCGCAATTTTTTATTACATATTCGTGTAGTACTTAAATAAATATGAATGTTTTAGTTGGACCACTTTTTTTGCTTTGTTATAGATGGCGCTGTACTAGTCACAAACATATGGCTCACAATTTGAGATGAACAGTTGGTAACAGGTAGGTTTTTTAAATTAAAATACAGAATATAGGTATGTTTGAACATTTTATTTCGGTAGTTCGAATGTGATACATATACCTTTGTGAACTTATCATTTCTGAGAACACATGCTGTTACAGCGTGATTACCTGTAAATACCACATTAATGCAATAAATGCTCAAAATTATGTCCGTCAACCTCAATGCATTTGGCAATACGTGTAACGACATTCCTCTCAACAGCAAGTAGTTCGCCTTCTGTAATGTTCGCACATACATTGACAATGCACTGATGCATGTTGTCAGTCATTGTCAGTGGATCACAATAGCAAATATCCTTCAACTTTCCTCACAGAAAGAAATACAGGGACATCAGTTCCGGTGAACATGTGGGCCATGTGCTTCGACGACCAATCCACCCATCATGAAATATGCTATTCAATACCTCTTCAACCACACGTGAGCTATGTGCTGGACATCAATCATATTGGAAGTACATCACCATTCAATCACGCAGTGAAACATCTTGTAGTAACATTGGTGGAACATTATGTAGGAAATCAGCATACATAGCACCATTTGCATTGCCATCGATAAAGTGGGGGCCAATTATCCTTCTTCCCATAATGCACCATACATTAAACCACCAAGGTCGCTGATGTTCCACTTGTTGCAGCCATCATGGATTTTCCATTGCTCAATAGTGCATACTATGTTGGTTTACGTTACCGCTGTTGGTGAATGACGCTTCGTTGCTAAATCAACGCGTGCAAAAAATCTGTCATCGTCCCATAATTTCTCTTGTGCCGAGTGGCAGAACTGTACATGATATTCAAAGTCATTGCCATGTAATTCCTGGTGCATAGAAATATGGTATGGGTGCAATCGACATTGATGTAGCATTCTCGCCACCGACGTTTTTGGGATTCCCGATTCTCGTGCAGTTTATCTTCTACTGATGTGTGGATCAGCTGCAACAGCAGCTAAAACACCTACTTGGGCATCATAATTCATTGCAGGTCATGGTTGACGTTTCAGATGTGGCTGAACACTTCCTGTTTCCTTAAATAACGTAACTGTCTGGCGAATGGTCCGGACACTTGGATGATGTCATGCAGGATACCGAGCAGTATACATAACACATGCCCTTTAGGCAATTTGATCACAATAACCATACATCAACATGATATCGACCTTTTTCACAATTAGTAAATGGATCATTTTAACACGGGTAATGTATCACAAAGCAAATACCGTCTGCACTGGCGGAATGTTACATGATACCATGTAGTTATACATTTGTGACTATTACAGTGCTATCTATCACAAAGTGAAAAAAGTGGTCCAAGTAAAACATTCATATTTCTTTACATACTACATGAAAATGTAATAAAAAATAGGAGTTCCTATTTAAAAAAATGCGATTGATATCTGTTTGACCTGTGCCAGTGCCATCTAGCGGACCAACCATAGGGCCATCTGGTTTCCCCCTTCGAGCTAGACGAGTTTCATTCTTTGTAGTTTTTTTGTTTGATGCTTATTTTGTGAGATATTTGGCCCAGTCACTATCAATGGACCACCCTGTATATGCATGGTGGTTATAATTAAAGTTTTGCTGCTTGAGGCAGTGCAGACAGAAAACTTTTTACCATGTGGGTACTCAACATTTTGGGAGTGATTTTCAGACTGTCTGCTGCAGGATTTGCATTGTTAGTAGTGTCAGTGTCATGACTTGCCATTGCTTGCTGGTACTGATGTGGCAACATAGGGTTCAAACACAAGCATCAGTGTGCATTACAGTTGCAGACAGTCAACATGGGTCTGGACAAAGAGAACAGGGATTTACTCAGAAACCTGTTTCATAAAAACAACAGCAATAGTGCTGCAGCTCTTCACAGATTTCAACAAATTAAAGAAATATGCAGAGGTGCTCCTTCTGCACCAAGGCTGAAGAACATGATGTGGAAGTTGTAAATAACTGCCAATTTTGGAACTGCTCCTGGTAGAGGCTGATACCCAATTGCACCAAAAATCATAGAAGAAATTACTGTTGTCATGGCTGAAAATGCTGGACACAGTACTGCACAAGCTGTGTCACAACAGATGAACATTAAATAGTCTACCGTTGTTTTGAGCAGCAGCAGAGCAACCTATAGTGCTGTTCCAGGTTGTTATGGATACAGATGGTTGTGTCATTGACCAACATTTATAATCTGGAATGTAAATATGGTATGAAATTGACAAATGCTATCCACTCATGTGGGAATTAAAATATGTGTACGTCCATTGTTTATTCACTATTTTTCTTTCATATGCCCTTACAAATGTTTCCACAAAGTTTTAATGTCCTACAATCACTCATTTCTCATGGGGGCGCTCTAAAGTAATGAATGTTTAACTATAGCCATTTCTTCTTTCCGGAAGAAATAACAGAGTTTAACTCTAGCAAATTAAAATAATGTAGCTTAAACTCATCCAAGTTCATAAGTGTAAAACTTTCTCCGAAACTCTTCTTCTCACAAAAAAGGTATACTTTCAGTTTCAGAGCAAAAGCTTATGTGGTATATCTCCGCATGTGAACATATATTACAACTGTAAGTCACTGAGATTCATCAACCTTGATGTATGTAAACTGATATCATGTTGTAGCACTTGTAAAAAAGGACGGAAAATTTAGATGTAACACTCCTTTCACAAGAGGTTATTGGAGGCAGAGCACATATTTGGATTGGAGGAAAATCAGTTTAGTTATTTCCACAGAAACCATCTCAACTTTTGCCTTGAAAGGTTTAGGGCTGCCATGATAAACTAAAATCTCTATTTCTGAATAAGGATTTGATCCATCATCCTCCATGGATGTCCAGTGGCTTAACTACAGAGCCTCATCCATTAACATTGAAAATGTAATGCTAGTGGCTGTACAGACAGAGTTTGAAATTTGTAAGTAAACTTTGAGACTAGTTAATATGTTTCAAGATAAGTGCAAACCTTATACACACATCTGTTTGAAAACATTGGGTACATCAGGTGCATGTACAAATGTGCCACAATGGCAGTGCTACAAATTTTACACAGAACCAGTGATTAAGAGGATACTAGACCCAATAAATTGTAGTAGTACTGAATCACAACAAATGTTCAAAATGTTGTCATAAACTGCCCCTCTCTCACAAACATCAGATATTGAGATAGGAGTATTGAAATAGCTATTATGGATGGTATGAAAATAGTAAAATAATAATAATAATAATAAACATTGAATGATAATCGTAGTATTTTTGTGACCACTCTTTTTAATGATGCGTTTTGAAAATATCATCACCAGATACAATTAAGGGAACAGACACCATGTAATGTACTGAGTCAAGCTAAGTGTGCCTTTGGACAAATGGGAAGACTTTGAAACATGCTTTAAAGAGCACACATTTAACAATAGCACTGCCTTGGGCAACACCTTGAACATTTATATAACAGGGTGACTGATGTAACAAAAGTTCTAAAAATTCTACGTGTGGAACCTAAGGGCTCTAAATTAGATCTTCCAGAAGAAACTGAAATTTATACATCTTGATATAAACAGTGTGAAAAAATTATTAGTGAACAAGAAGGAACAATAAGAATGTAGTATTACAAATTTTCTTGTGCTCTTTTAAATTATTAACTTTGTTCCTCTCCCAACCTCTAAGAGTATCCACATAAAGTACCTGCATAAACATGTCAGGTTCAGAATGGTGGTAATGTAATGAGAAATATAACAAGAAATTAGTAAATAACATATGAAACAGCTATGTATGGGATGGAGACTCAGACATTGTAAGGTTTCACATAAAGGTTGGCAGTCCTGCAGCCTGGTGACTAGCGCGAGTTTTGGTATTCTCATAAAGATAAGTCATTTTAGATCATAATAACATTTAGCTTAGTACTGATTATGTAGTAAATAGGTGTATTAATGTGCTTTTTAAGCATACCATTAAAGGTTTCATTTTTTTTATGGAACATAGCAGAAAATGCGAAAAGATCTTACAGTCGGGTAATAGTCATATTTTTTGTTTACATTTTGCTGCAGCAAATCTATAGAATTTCATTTAATTGTTCTTTGCTCTCTCCAACAATTTAACTGTAGCATACCTCTTCATTATTTAACTCACATTTCCAAAAAGTAACGTAAAGTTTAAGTTGTTGTTTCAAAGACTTTGCACTTTTGTTTTTGTTTACATACAGTTGCGTAAAAGCCACATCTGTTGAATCACATTTTTGTGTTTATCTGTAATTTAACTGACTTATTCATAATAATCTATTACATGTATCATGAGTGGAAAGTGCTTGACTTGCCTTAGAATTATTAGGTCGAGGCTTTGGTGTGACGGGTGCTGTAGTTTTTTTCCATGTGGGTGACTGTAGTGGTGTGGGAGTAAGGGAAGTAAATGAGACGCATCAGTAGTTTTGTAGGATATGTAGTAGAGACAGGAAGATACTAGAACAGGAGGGGAAAATTACCTCCATTCAGGCTGAGTTAGACAAGGACAGGGGAGATCTTGACAGGTTAAGGAAGGAGTAGGGTAAAGAGAGGTGGGAACTGACAATAGGAGGAACAGTCCTCAAAATTTGTCTGACAGCTTCGTGGTGAATGTGGAAAATAAATTTGACCTGTTGCTACAGTTAGAAGCTGGTGAGCCTCAAGCAGTTGCAGGTGTAGACAGGTCACAACAAACTTTCAGCAGCAAATTGAAAAGTAAGAATGTAGGGAAATCATTAAAGAAAAAGAAAGTGTTGTTGTTCAGTAGTTCCCATGGAAGATGTGTCGGCGAAATTTTGCAGGATGAACTTGGATCAGAATACCAGGTCACCAATTTTTTTAAACCTAGTACTGGTCTGGAGCAGGTGACAGAGGATTTAGGATCACTGTGCAAAGGATTCACTAAGGAAGACACTGTGGTTATAGTGGGTGGGCCAGGTAATAGTATTGACAGAGATCCTGGGTACAGTATAGAGTCTGACCTGGCAAAGATTGCATCAGAATTGAAGCATACTAGTGTTTAGTTTGTATTTGTTCTTGGGTGCCATGACCGACCTCATTTGAACTCTTCTGTCAGGAGAGTTAATTTGGAGTTAAAATGGCTGCTTATGTCAAGTGCAGGGTCACACATTGGTGTGGTTCCTGTTGATTCTCTCAATAGGTATGATTATACTAGGCATGGCCTTCACCTCAACAGGAAAGGGAAGGGTAAACCGGCTGGGAAAATAGCAGGAAAGTTAAAGGAGAGAGGCACTGTCATGAGTGATAAAATACCAGTACTTATAGGGTTCAGAAAAGACTCTTTGTTAGGGTAGGGAGGACAGAAAGAAACCAAGTTTTAAGACAGGTTAGGATTGAGACAAACCTTCAGTTTGAGTAAGAAACCAAAAAACCTAATTCTAGCATATTACATCAGAATTAACAGCTGTTGGTTAAGAATTTTCAACAATCAGCAGACATTTCAATTCTACCCAATTTTAACTCAGTCAAGGTGAAAGGTCAGCTATATATATTGAATCAAAATATTCAAAGACTGAGAAATAAAACTAATGAATTAATTATTTGCATAGATTAATTAGTCCTCAAACCGAGCTGACATAATTTGCCATCATGTGACCACTGGTATAGAACTTTTAAGTGTCACAGGATTTGGTTTACCAACTCACTTTTGTAGAGCAGAAATGGAGAAAGCAGGAGTTCCCACATTCATCACAAACTGTCATAAATTTAAGAACATAGGCATTTATAAATTTTGCCTAGAACAGCATATGGAAGCATACACAACAGAAGTAGAATTTCATAAAAAATCCTTCATAATATTAAGTGTGTATCGAGCACCTGCAGGTAACTTTAATCTGTTCATAAACAACCATGATGCTGTACAGGTCATTTAACAACCAAAAACAGAGAAATAGTTGTTGCTGGTGACTTCAGTGTACATTTCCTTCAAGACTCTCCCAATAAGAACTTATTTGAGTTAGTAACACTATCATTCAACTTAATTCCCACTGTAAAGTTCCCAACTAGGGTAATCAATTGGTCACAAACAGCCATTGATAATACCCATGAAGAAAAGTTCAGTGAAATTATATTACAAAACCAATAGTCAATGGCCTCTCAGATCATGACATGCAGTTCCTTCTGTTAAATTTTAATACTGAACAGAATACAAAATCTGTTAAACCTGAACTCAAGATGGTAATCAATAAGCCAAAAATTGATTACTTCAGAACACTCCTCAGAGACATTCACTGGAGTGATGTTTACAGTGCTCATGGCATGAATGAAAAATATAAAACTGTTGTTAATAAAGTGCTTACCTTCTTTGAACACTGTTTTCCCTAAAACAAACCAAGGTTAGAGCAAAGTCTACAAAGAGGCCATGGATTACTCAAGGAATGGAGGTATCTTGTAAAACAAAAAGAAAACTGTATCTGTCAATCCGAAACAGTTCTGATGTTGGTGCTATAGCACATTACAAGAAATATTGCAAAATATTAAAGACTGTAATACAAACATCAAAGCAATATGAGTGTTCGGCCACCATATTGCAAGTCCATTTTAGTGGACGCCACTTCGGTGACTTGCAGGTCAATGATGATGAAAGTGATGATGAAGGATGCACAACACCCAGTTCCCTGCAGGGAATCAAACCCGGGCCTCCTGTGTGGTATGTGGAAATGCTACCGTTACACTATGGAGGCAGACATCAAAGCAAATATATTGCAAGGAAGAGATAGTCATATAAGATAGCAAAATAAAGGCAATATGGGATATGGTGAAGGAGGAGACCAGTAGAACCAGACATGAAGAGGGGCAAATAGCATCAAGAGTAAATGACACATTGGTGACAGATGTGTCTAGTATTGCAGAACTTTTTAACAAACATTTTATAACTGTTACTGAAAAGATGGGCAAATAGCATTAAGAGTAAATGATACATTGGTGACAGATATGTATAATGTTGCAGAACTATTTACCAAACAATTTATAACTGTTTCTGAAAAGATGGGGTTGTCAGGTTCTGTAGATGCTGCTATGGAATACCTCAGACCAATATGAGCAAAGTTAATTAAAGAATGTGATTCTGAGTTACGTAACATATTAAGATATCTTTGTAACCAGTCATTTATCGGTGGAATATTTCCTAAATGGTTGAAATATGCTGAAGTTAAGCCACTGTTTAAGAAAGGAGCTAAAGAAATAGCATCAAATTTCTGTCCACTTTCTCTTTTACCAGCATCTCAAAAATTTTAGAAAAGGTAATGAACAATCAATTTTTAACTGTCTTATCACAAATAACATACTGTCAAAGACACAGTCTGGATTTCTAAAGAGTTCTGATACTGAGAAGGCTATCTACACTTACAGTGAAAATGTACTTAAGTCATTAGACAAAAAATTGCAGGCAACGAGTATATTTTGTAATCTGTCAAAGGCATTTGACTGTGTAAATCACAATATCCTTATAAGTAAATTAGAATATTATGGTGTAACAGGAAATGCTCCAAAGTCGTTCAAATCTTGAATCTCTGGCAGGAAACAAAGGGTGTTATTAGGAAAGAGACATGAATTAAGCTATCAGGCATCATCCGACTAATTACATGAGACGTCCCAATAGGTTCCCTCTTAGGGCCCTTACTTTTTCTTGTGTGTATCAATGACCTTCCATCAGTAACATTACCAGATACCAAGTTTGTTTTGTTTGCTGATGATACAAACATTGCAGTAAATAGCAAATCAAGTGTAGTCTTAGAAAGATTGGCTTATAAAATATTTTTGAACATTAATCACTGGTTCCTAGCCAAATCTTTATCAATAAACTTTGAAGAAACACAGTACATGGACTTCAGAACTTGTAAGGGGTGTCCCACGAGTATATGCCTAACATATGATGACAAGCAGACAGAAGAAGTGGACAGTGTTAAATTCTTGAGATTACAGCTTGACTATAAATTCAACTGGAGGGAGCACAACACAGAAATGCTGAAGTGTCGAAACAAATCTCTATTTGAAATTCGAGTTATTTCAGACATAGGGGATATAAAAATGAAAAAGTTGGCATACTTTGATTACTTTCACTCCATTATGTCATATGGGATTATTTTTGGGGGTAATTCAAACATATAATTCAAGCCAAGCTAAAGTTTTCCGGGCACAAAAATGTGCAATAAGAGTTATATGTGGCGTGAACTCAAGAACATCCTGCAGAAGCCTGTTTAGGGAACTAGGGATACTAACTACCGCTTCCCAATATATTTATTCCTTCATTTGTAATTAAAAATGTATCACTTTTTCAAACCAACAGCTCAGTTCATGGAATCAACACTAGAAATAGGGATAATCATCACAAGGATTTAAAGTCACTTACTCTTGTAGAAAAAGTTCTGTATTATTCAGGAACACACACTTCAATAACTTGCCAAGAGCCTTAAAAAGCTTCCTCCTGTGGGTCCAGGGGTTAGAATAGGCCTGATGTATTTCTGCCTGTCGTACAAGGCAACTAAAAGGAGTTTCACATTTTCTGATTGTCCCCTGTAGGGTTAGACCTACATTTTTCAAAATTTTCCCAAAGAGCGAGCCAATTTGGGAAGGGCACCTTACAAGATGCATCGTGTTGATCGCACATTGAGATCCTTAACCCTCTTTCTCATTATCGCATTGCAGTCCTGCCCATTCTCCATCTCTTGGCCAAGGACACCTTCCTGGGTGCATTTTCCACCATGCACTATGCAGTGTCGATTTCTGCGTCAACGATGCCCATGGACTTCTTTGCATCTGATATCCAGCACAGTAGCCAGTCCATTGTGGTGGGGCTGTCACGTACCATATTGGTTGTAGCCCCCTGACCACACAGGGATTGCTCAGCTGATGCCTGTGCCGTTAACTCCCCACTTATACCAAAGGGTAGATGCCTGTCCCCCTAGGGCATCGGGACTCCTGGAAATGGCCATCCTGCTGGGTGGTCTTTGCTGTGGCTGGGTGGCGCTCTTGAGGAGGGCCTCTGGTCGGAGTGGGTGGCATCAGGGCGGATGACACGCGATGAAACAGTCCATCATCTCTTGCTGGTGGTTAAACACCAGCAGTCTCTAAATGATCATGAGCTCAATTCAACGCACAGAAGTACAACCCCAAACTGTTCCCACCCTGGCCGCACCATGGGAGGAACGTCAGGCAAAGGATGGCAGCAGATCTTATTCACCCCGGTACCTTGTATGTTTGAGAGCTGATAGGGAATCTTCCATGATGATAAAGCCTCAGTTTTTTGTTGAGCATTTAGAGGACAAGTTTGGGGAGGTGGAGGGCTTGTCCAAAATGAGATCTGGGTCAGCCTTGTTCAAAACAGCATCCTCTACCCAGTCACGAAGTCCATCAATAAAAGAGGTGGCTTACAAAACACTCGTTCGACCTATACTTGAGTATTGCTCATCAGTGTGGGATCCGTACCAGGTTGGGTTGACAGAGGAGATAGAGAATATCCAAAGAAGATGGTTGGTTCAAATGGCTCTGAGCACTATGGGACTTAACATCTGTGGTCATCAGTCCCCTAGAACTTAGAACTACTTAAACCTAAGTAACCTAAGGACATCACACACATCCATGCCCGAGGCAGGATTTGAACCTGCGACCGTAGCAGTCGCGCGGTTCCGCGTTTCTGGATGAGGTATTGAATATGTTGCTTCCCCCTACTTATAACTCCCGAGGAGATCACGAATGTAAAATCAGAGAGAATCGATTGCGCATGGAGGCTTTCCGGCAGTTGTTCTTCCCGCGAACCGTATGCAACTGGAACAGGAAAGGGAGATAATGACAGTGGCACGTAAAGTGCCCTTCACCACACACTGTTGGGTGGCTTGCAGAGTGTGGATGTAGATGTACTCGCTTGTGACAAGCTGGGGGATATTTCTGTAACCATCACGCCCCATAAGAGCTTAAATATGATCCAGGGTATTGTATTTCACAGAGACCTTCTTTTGCAGTCCAACAATGAGCTGCTTGCCAGGTTAGAGCAGCGAGGTGTACATTTCGTCTGGCGTATCCACCGTGGTCTGAAGGATTATCAGGTTGCCACCGGTGCCTTCATCTTGGCCTTTGAGGGTGATACATTGCCGGAGAAGGTCAAGGTGATGGTCTACTGGTGTGATGTAAAGCCCCATATCCCTGCCCCGATGTGGTGCTTTAAGTTTTGGAAGTTCGGTCATATGTCTTCCCACTGTACTTTCAGTGTCACATGCCAAGATTGTGGATGCCCAATACTCCATGTGCCCCACCTCCCATCTGTGTCAACTGTGGAGAGCACCATTCACCTTGCTTGCCTAACTGCAGGATTCTCCAGAAAGAAAGGAAAATCATGGAGTGCAAGACCCTGGACAGACTGACCTACACTGAGGCTAAGAGAAAATTTGAATGCCTGCATCCTGAGCATATCACATCATCTTACACTGCCGCTACAATAGTTTTGGCACCATCAGTTCTGCTAACCCAGGTCACCTCTCAGAGCTGGAAGACTACAACTGCCCCCTTGATGGTGGGGGGCATTTCCCTCCCTGTTGCTCCTGCACCACCTACTTCAGGAGCAACAACCCCCTCCCCCTCTACCCAACCATTGGGGATGTCCGTCCCCACTTCTAGGCCAGAGAAGTGTAAGTCTTCTTCAGCTTCTCTCACTAGGAAGGGGTCCCTTGGGTCACTCCCTTCCCAGGTTTCTTTTAGTGGGAAAGATGACACCCACCGGTGGCTGAAGAGCCCAAAAGTAGCAGGTCATAGTGCCTCACGCTCATCCTCAGTCCTGGAGACTGAGCCAGTGAAGTCCTACCAGCCAGGGAAACCCAAGGAGCAGCGTGAGAAATCCAAAAAGAAAACCCCTAAGATCAAAGAAATTGCGGTGGCACCCACATCGCCGCTACCTACAAGCTCTGCGGCTGAGGATGGGGTGGAGATATTTGCATCTGCTGAGGACCTAGATCTTGCCAGACCCTCAGACACAATTGATATAGACAGCTGAGGCAATAAATCAGTGGCAGCAGGTGACTCTGAGGCACAAACTACCTCATTGAATGTTCCATGCCTTCCGAGTCTCTTGATGTCATCCTGTCATCCTCCAGTGGAATTGCAGCGGTTTTTTCCACCTCCTGGTTGAGCTAAGTCAACTATTAAGCTTTACACCCTGCTATCTGCATTGCTCTCCAGGAAACCTGATTCCTAGCAATGCGGACCCCTGCCCTCCATGACTATAAGGGATATTACAGGAACCGTAGTGACTATAATCGAGTGTCAGCTGGAGTTTGCGTTTCTGTCCTAAACTCGGTCTGTAGTGAACATGTGCCCCTTCCAACCCTGTTAAATCTGTGGCTGTCAGAATAAGGACGACACAGGAAATAACTGTCTGCAATGCATATCTTCCTCCACATGGTGCAGTACCCCTGGATGTATCAGCCGCACTGATTGATCAACACCCTAAACCTTTCCTACTTCTGGGAGATTTTAATGCCCATAACCTCCTGTGGGGTGGTACTATGCTTACTGGCTGAAGCAGAGATGTCAAAATTTTACTGTCACAATTCAACCTCTGCCTCCTAAATACTGGGGTTGCCACACATTTCAGTGTGGCTCATGGTAGATACTTGGCCATTGATTTATCAATTTGCAGCCCAGGACTTCTCCCATCTATCCACTGGAGAGCACATGATGACCTATGTGATAGTGACCATTTCCCCATCTTTCTGTCACTGCCCCAGCATCAGACGCATGGACTCCTGCCCAGATGGGCTTTGAACAAGGCAGACTGGGGAACTTTCACCTCTGCTGTCACCATTGAATCTCCCCCACATGGTAACACTGATGTGATGGTTGAGCAGCTGACTAGCACAATTGTTTCTGCAGAAGAAAACGTGATCCCTTGCTCTTTAGGGTGCTCAAGGTCCCTTGGTGGTCACTAGAAGTCACTGAAGCAATTAAGGGGCGTCGGTGAGATCTACAGTGGCATGGAGCACCTCATAGACTTTAAACGGCTCCATGCCCGTGTTTGCTACCTTATCAAACAATCGAAGAAGGAGTGTTGGGAGAGATACGTCTCCACCATTGGGTGGCACACGTCACCTTCCCAAGTCTGGGCAAAGATCGAACGTCTTTTCAGGTACCAGACCCCAACAGCTGTCCCTGGTGTTACCATAAATGGCGAGTTATATACCGATGCAAATGCGATTGCCGAGCACTTTGCTGAGCACTTTGCTCAAGCCTCTGCATTGGAGAATTACCCCCCAGCCTTTCGCACACTCAAACAGTGGCTGGAAGGGAACATCCTCTCATTTACTACATGCTGCAGTGAATCCTATAACGCCCCATTTACAGAGTGGGAGCTCCTCAGTGCCCTTGCACATTGCTCCAACACAGCTCCTCGGCCTGATCACATCCACAGCCAGATGATTAAACACCTCTCATCTGACTACAAGCGACATCTTCTCATCATCTTCAACCAGACCTGGTGTGATGGCGTTTTTCTATCGCAGTGGCAAGAGAGTGTCATCATTCCTGTGCTCAAGCCCAGTAAAAACCTGCTAGATGTGGATAGCTATCAGCCCATCAGCCTCACCAATGTTCTTTGTAAGCTGCTGGAACATATGGTATGTCAGCATTTGGGATCGGTCCTGGAGTCACGTGGTTTACTGGCTCCATGTTAGGGCAGCTTCCACCAGGGTCGCCCTACCACTGATAATCTTGTGTCCATCAAGTCTGTGGTCCGAACAGCCTTTTCCAGACGGCAATACCTGATTTTCATCTTTTTTGACTTATGTAAAGCATACAACACGACTTGGCGACATCATATCCTTGCCACATTTTATGAGTGGGGTCTCCAGGGACCACTCCTGATTATCATCCAAAACTTCCTGTCGCTCCATACTTCCTGTGTCCAAGTTGGTGACTCCCATAGTTCCATCCATATCCAGGAGAATGGAGTCCCGCAGGGCTCTGTATTGAGTGTTTCTCTATTTTTAGTGGCCATTAATGGTCTAGCAGCAGCTGTCGGGCCCTCCATCTCTGTATGCAGACAACTTCTGCATTTAGTACTGCTGCTCCAGTACTGTTATTGCCAAACGGCGCCCACAGGGAGCCATCCACAAGGTGCAGTCATGGGCTCTAGCCCACGGCTTCCAGTTTTCAGCCACAAAGTCTTGTGCCATTGCTTCTGTCAGTGTCATACCGTTCATCCAGAACCCGCAATTTACCTTAATGATGATCGACTCACTTTAGTGGAGACATATCAATTCCTAGGACTGGTTTTCGATGCTCAATTGACTTGGTTCCCTCATCTTTGTCAGCGAAGTGCTGGTAGCACCTCAATGCCCTCCATTGCCTAAGCAACACCAATTGGGGTGGAGATCACTGTACACTGCTGCAGCTCTACAGAACCCTTGTCCAATCCCAAATTGACTATGGGAGTGTGGTTTGTCGTTCAGCAGCGCCTTCAGCATTGCATTTACTCGATCCTGTGCACCACTGTGGGGTTCAATTAGCGACAGGAGCTTTTAGGACGAGTCTGGTGACCAGCAAACTGGTGGAGGCCAGTGTCCCTCCACTGCAGATCAGACATGCACAACTGCTCGCCAGTTATGCAGCACACATTCGTAGTTCCCATGAGCATCCGAATTACCGTCTCCTTTTCCTGCCTGCGGCAGTCCATCTCCTGCATCGGCTGCCCACACCGGTGCTAAAGATTGCGGTTTGCGTGTGGTCCCTTCTCTCCAAACTGGAGTCCTTCCCTTTACCACCTCTACTTGTGATCTGTTCACATACACCTCCATGGTGTACGTCCTGGCTGCAGCTTTACCTGGACCTTTTGCATGGCCTTAAGGACTCCATTAACCTGGCTGCTCTCTGCTGTTACTTCCTCTCGATTCTTGACATGTTCCAAGGCTCTGAAGTGGTTTAGACTGACGGCTCAATGGCTGATTGTCACATAGGCTTCACATATATTCATGGAGGACATATTGAGCAGCTCTTCTTCCCAGTTGGCTGCAGTGTTTTCACTGCAGAGTTGGCGGCCATATTTCATGCTCTTGAGTACATCTGCTCATACCTTGGTGAGTCATTTCTCCTGTGTACTGACTCACTGAGCAGCCTACAAGCTATCGACCAATGCTACCCTCCCCACCCTCTGGTAGAGCATTCAGGAGTCCATTTTGCCCTGGAACAGTCCCACCATTCCGTGGTGTTTGTGTGGACCCCAGAACATGTCGGAATCCCCAGCAATGAACTTTCCGACAGACTGTCCAAACAGGCGATGCGGAAACCGCTTCTTGAGATAGGCATCTCCGAAGCTGACCTGCATTCTGTCTACACTGTAGGGTTTTCTGGCTTTGGAAGATGGGATGGCATAACAACAGCATGCACAACAAACTGTGAGTCATTAAGGAAACTATGAATGTGTGGAAGTCTTCCATGCAGGCCTCTCACAGGGAATCAGTTGTCCTCTGCCGGCTCCGCATTGGCCATACATGGGTAACGCATGGTTACCTACTCCGTCGCAGGGACCCACCTCAGTGTCACTGTGACTCCCAAATGACAGTTGTCCACCTCTTGCTGGACTGCCCACATTTATCCACTCTGCAGCAGACTTTTAACTTTCCCGGCACCCTGCCTTTGGTGTTGGGTGACAATGCCTCCACAGCAGCTTTAGTTTTACGTTTTATCCATGAGAGTGGGTTTTATACTTCTATCTAGGTTTTAGTGCATGTCCTTTGTCCCTATGTGTCCTCCACCCTAGTGCTTTTAGGGTGGAGGTTTTAATGTATTGCAGAGTGGCTGTCTTTCCCTTTTTATTCTCGTGGTTGGCCAGCCACTGTAATCTGCTGTCATGTTTTATTCTCTTCTGTTTCTAGTGTCTCTCTGTTGTTTTCTTGTCCTCTTTTGTTCCTGTTAGTGTTCATTGCCTTCCCTTCATTCTTGTGGCTTTTCCTTTCTTTCTGTTTTGTGTTATGTGTTTCGTCCGTTTTATTCTCACACTTGTGGCATTGTTTTATTAGGAACAAGGGACCAATGACCTCATAGGTTGGTACCTTCTCCCACCTCTAAACCAACCAACCAACCATAACAAGCTTAATAACCAATTAAATTCAGTTTAATAGAAGCCTAAAGGATCTATTGGTGGCCAACTCCTTCCACTCCACTGATGAATTGCTCAGTAGAACCAACAGATTTTTTTAATTTTTTTATTTTATAAGTACTGTAGTAGTTCTATTATACGTTTAATACCTTGTAAATAATTTTTTTTAAAATTATAAAGTCAGTGCATTAATGTGATCTTAGTAAGTGAGTGTTGTAAAATGATCCTCCCATATGGCATTCATTGGATAAAAAAATTATTTGTTTTAGTTGTAAATATTTTCATGTATCATCATTTTTTTCACTACGGATCAACTGAAATGAAAGTAAATCTAATCTGATCCAATAAATATGTATTCCTGCTAATCATTAATATCCCTATCACAGGTTGTCTATTTTTTCCTCCTGTAATAGGCATACACATACCGCATTAGATTTAATTTGTTCCTAAGTTGGTTCCCATTTTCTTGTAGTAGCTTTACATAGGTTGTGTATGCTAAATCCATTCACTGTGATAGTATGTGGCTTATCAGATATGTAATGGTTTGGGTTTCTGACAGCTCTACACTTCCATAGTATGATTTGTTTCAATTTCAATTTAGAAACGGTTACTGAACCAAGCAGCCATGTTTAAAACTTTGCATATGATAGAGCTATGCCCTCATGTTCAGGTAATTTACGCATAGGACGTAGGTTACAAAATGTCTGAAAATCCACACCAAACTATGAAGAAAATGCTGTATGACAGTGTCAGTTGGGAAAGACTGAAGATTTTTAGCCACATAATCTAAAAGGCTTTTCTTCCTCTAAACACAATAACAGCATGCCACACAGATTGAGAGACATATAATATGTGTATATGCTGAAACAAGATGACTAAATCGGTGTGTCTGTAATGTGGTGTCATTTTTGTGTTATGTGATGATGAGAGATGGCAGTGGTTGAAACCTCATTCAGGCACCTAATCCATATCCTCCAAATAACACAAGGGGTCAGTGGGGCTTAAGGTCCTCATTCAATGGACAGATCATCATTAATTGGGTTACATGCACTCACTTCATGAGTCACTGCAATGTTTTGGAATTTAATGCTGGACGCTGGTGCAAAGTCTAATGATCATGAACATTATCTCATCAACTATTCATGCCTTGTTAGCCAAATATAGGTGGTGACAATTGCTTCCATCCAGCCTGAGCATGGCTACACAACCATGCAGTATTAAATGAGGCTATAGAGATGAATTGTAATTACTAATACTTTTTGCTTCAGGGAAATATCTCCAGTCTGATATCAAAATGATGTCTACCAGTGGCGTATCCAGCATGGTACTTGCAATTCAGTCTCTCATAGATCCATCTGTTGCTAAAACTGAAGACAGCAAGTTGTAAGCAGAAATATTAAACTCTGACTTTAAGAATGTATTTACGCATGTGTCTAGCACCATACCTTTGTTTGACAATCATATGGAGTCACAAATGATACGCACTGATACAAAAGACCTTTGGTATTGAAAAACACTTGAGACTACATAAAATAAACAAAGTTCCAGACACTGACAGGACACCAGTAACATATTACATTGAATATCCTACAGAATTAACCACTTTCGTACTCCATAGTTACTGGTATGCTCATATCTTATCTTATGAAGAGCATCTGTTGTGTGATGGAGTACACTAATGCCATGAGAATTTTATACACTTGCCAAACAAGGGTTGCTTTGCAATGAGCGTCTACATCCTATAGGCTCATGCACTATTTGCAGAGAGATTTTGTCTTTATTATAAAGGGTTTAATTACAGTACTAGCCCTCCAAACATACAAAACATGCAAAGAATTCTCTGTTTTATTAGTTTGGGTGGAAGGTATTTTACTGCTAGGTGACGCTACCACACAAAGTTGTATCATTAATGAAGACTGCCTTCTATATCCTATCCATTGTCTTTATTTTTTCTGATCTCTGTTTGAATTAAATCCATCTATTCTTGCAAGTGGTTAACCACTTTGTTCATAGCTGTGAACTGACTTTTAGCACTAGTTGATTCCATTGAGTTGCGTGATATAACCACCGGATGATGATGTCTTTGGGGTTCAAAAAATATCCTGTTACTACTGACTTGTTCATGTTGAGAAATTGCCCATTATCTTGCTGAAAATCTTTGATGATCTTCTCAATGTCTGCTATGTTAACAATGATTAATTGTCTGCCTAAGCATAGGCAACTGTCTTAACGCCTTGCAAAAGAGATCTGAGAATACAGAGTAGATTTTCTGTAGTGGCAGTCTCATTAGTAAAGCATATAAGGTAGCAGACAGCATCCATCACTGTTGCAGAAATTTTCAGACTGCATTTTTGGCATGAAGTTATTGTGGTGGTTCTACCACAGAAATGCGTGAATGGTAAAACTGCAGTCACAGCTGATATAAGCAGACAGTGGCCGGCATTCACTGGCCTACATTTGCAGATTTACCATTATGTCATATTTTGGCAAAAGTGTGGCATACACTGGCCTGCATGAGACAAAACGGGCACTCAATGCAAACTAAACATCACAATGTGACACAGACCTCTGATCTTTCTCGCCACATACCATGGGTGTCGAGTTAACGCAACTCTCCCCACAAATGTGTACACAAAGTATTGCTCAGTCATTCATTTCATGTCATCTTTCACCCATCTAAAAATGACACAACACTCCACGGGTCATGATGGAAACCAACCATTAGGAGATGTGACCTTCGTTTTCCATGGTTCACATGGACTAACAATGTGGTTTTCACTGAAGTGCGTATACTCCAGGATCGGTGGCACAGTGGTACGATCAGTGCAGCATGCCACTCTGAGTGTGTTGTTCCTCAGACATGTCTAGATATTACATTTTGACTGCTAGCCTCTGGTAATGGCAGAGTCTTTCCCTCTGGGTTTCAAGATAATCACATTTCACATAAACACCGCTACAAGCCCATTGTTTTTTTCAGTACCCCTTTATCCCATTATACGCTAATATTTCCTATACAAATTCTCCAGTATGTGCCCCATGACTTGTGAGATGGTGCTGCCATTATGAATGGACTTCAGTTCTACTGTATCTCATCAACAAGATTCCATAAAATTAGAATATCAGAGTGATTCATCTATAACACAGAATTATTTTATTATTGTACATGACAAATAATTCAATAAATTAGGTATTAAGTAACTAAACGAAATTGTTCTCAAAATTTATTGAACTCCAGAATACTTTTTTCTTGAACAGGTGTACCTGCTGAATCATAGTTTGCTGTGTGACTTGAAATTTCCATAAAGGTGTAATAAGAGAGGAGAGTGATGATGTCTTGCTAAGATGTAAAGGAAATCATTGACTTGCATGACTTATTAAAGCTTTAAGAACATTGTTAATAATTTTGTAACTCTTCCTCTACATCTCTAAAAGTATATAGTTCACTTTTATGTTACTTTTTGTAAAATGTATTCAACTTTTCCAACTAATTTTAAGTCCACCATACAACTCTTGAATACACTATTCCATACAGCAGTATATAATTATCCAGTACAGTTTATTGTTTTCTCCACCTCATCAATATCTACATGTATACAATGCAAGCCACCTTACAAGAAGTGGTGCAGGTTGATTCAAAAACCTCAAAATGACCTGTATCAAGACAAGAGAGGGATCATTTGAGGAAGTGATTGGTTAATTGGTTTTCACTAAAGGAAATCATGCAGCAATTTGTATGGATGCTGCTAGTTCCCATCATCTCAGAAATGCTGTCAGAGTACTTGTGTCAGTACAGGTGGATGCCCACCACAGAATGCCTCAACAGCTGGGTTGCTGGCTGCCTGCATGTGGTAAACTGTCAACAGGAAAGCAACCAAGTATCCAAATATTTCACAAAGTGTCAGACTTCCGTGGCTCACACTGGTGAGTTTTTAATAAGTCTGTAACTGTTTAGCCAGTGTGTCAGACACAGTGATGGCATGCTGGTGTTACATATTTTTCATTGTGACCTTTATTTGGGGATAAGTAGGTGAAAATTACTTGCTCAGTATTCATTTATTTCTAATTGTCATAAACCTGGTGCCTATGTTGCCCAATATCTAGTGTGTTGTGTCCTCATTATAAACAGTCAATAAAGGCTTATTCTGGGCTGAAAACTACATTTCATTGATGACCCAGTTTTACATTATTGCCTTTTTGATTTAATTAGGTAAATGTCAAAATGTTTGAAAATTGTTATCAACCACAGCAACTGTTGATCGTTTCCTCATTATTTCAGGCCTGCATAAGCATTTTGTTTTCCCACAGCAGTCATCATATGCTGCCAGTCGTGACCTGTACCTTACTTTTTGTCTACATAATTCAAGGATATCAATGCTATACTATATGTGATATTTGTCAAGTGCTTTGCTCTGTAGCATACAGATGATGTATGGGAATATTAGTGTAAGCCTAATCAGTGTACTGCAACAGTGCCAACAGCAAGTGAGCACTGAATGTTGGCACTGTAATAATTCAACAAGACCAACACAATGTTGTGAGGAAGGTTAGTTCATTGAAACACTAACTCAGTCGTACTGCACAGAATAGTGCAGCAAAAGGCAAAAGCGATTTCCACATGGACATTGGCAGTGGTGTCTTGTGTTATGTGACTGGTAAAGGTGCATATCCACAACCATGCTGATTATATGTACTTTACATTTTTATACTGAAATTATTCTTAGCCTCACAGCCCTATCAGAGCAATCAAGCTGTGCTGCACAAGGCCGCAACACGGACCTGCCAATAAAAGTCAATGGCTCGAAGCCATGCCAGGCAACAGCTGTACACACTAAGTCCCTCCACATACTTAGTGCTGTGTTACAGCTTACCATCCCAAGTGAACACCAGCAGCACAGCCAACTCCTGCCCAGGAGGCAGCAGGTCACTCCCCACGCACACCAGCCATCTATTGCCATATCAGGATATGCATCTCACTGTGGTGGGTATCCACTGTTGTGATGCAACCGGGTGCTGCCCAGGGCCATAGCAGATACAACAGCGTTGAGTATACATGCTGCTGGTATAGTACCTATGAGGCAGACTTTTATAACAAGACTAGTGACTGCTCAATGGAGACCCTATGTCAGCATTGCTCAGTGGAGACTTTGTGCAGCATTGTGGGGCCTGCACGCAGCCAGCCCAGCAGAATTAAATGGCCAGCTGGTGTGTGGTTAGACTGACAGTCAATTGGTGCTTGTAGAAAAACTCTGACTAACAGGAGAAGAAAAAATGTACATGAGATGTACAAAAGTATTAAATAATGCAGCAAGTTTTGAACATTTGGAGAAAAGGCAAAGATATAAAAAAACTGAATACTGTGTGGTACTTCTGTGGGCAGTTGAGCACAATTGTGATGATGGATGGGGTCAATGGGGAAGATTTCATGACAGGATAAGGATATGCAGTCAACACATACAAGTTGGTGAAGTGTGATGCAGAAAATGCAGTTTTGTTGCAAGAATTTGAGCAGAATATGCTCGATGCTTTTCTGAGGGGATTGTGATTGGAAATGTCAAAAATGGTGCATACAGGTGCACCAGAGGATCTGTATACTGCTATTATGTTAGTAATGAGATGTGAATAAATGATATACCAGAAGGTGTATGAGATAGATGTTGTATATTTGAAGCAAATATTAAGTGTTACAGATATGGATAGACATAGCATTTACTGAGGCTGTGTTTACAGCTACAGGAAAATAGTGGAAACACAAGGTGTCAGCAACACAATTTTGTTAATCAACATATGAGTGGACAAGGATGTGGCAAGCAGCATGAGGGGAACACAAGTTCCACCTAAAAGTATTCCAGTTAAAATTTGATGCAATGAATACATATGCGGAGGTGAACTGTGCAGTAATTAGTGCTGTGGTAGGTATCAAGTACAGGGTTTCATTGGAAACAGGGACACATGTGTTGTCTGCCAGTAGACTTAGTGGGTCTGAGGCTATGGAAGCCACCATTCTACAGGACATGTGGGATCAGGAATAATGATGTGAGATCATCGGGTTCAGAGAACGCAGATTTTCATATAGAGGATGTTCAATTTAAGCAATGTGTAGATGTAGTACCACATGTAACTGAGGGCTGCAGCATCATCCTGAGGTTAGACTTTTTATATCAGCATTATGCTAAAATTGACCTTCAGCAATGAGCAGTAGAACTTAGTAGAAAGACATTCCAGTTAGGAGAAGCTGTTACCAGTGTAGAACTCAGATGAGGGACATCTAGAATGTTGGACAAACCAATTGAAATGCATTTAATTGCACTAAGGCTTGATTCTAATGAATGTGTGGCAGGTGGCATCAAGAAGTGGGTGAATATGGAGCCAGCTCTACCTGTAGGTCTGTTATGTGTTGTAGAGACTGTGGAAGGGGATGATATACTGGATCCAGCAAGTTGTTTTATTAAGAGAATGTTACACACATACAACAGAAATATGGCAGGGAGTGGTACATGTAAAACAGATAAGAATGCATTCCATAAGAAAGTGAAGCATTTAAAGAGAACAGAGAGAGAGTGGATGTATCATTGCTGAAATCTGAGGATTTATTTTTGTTCCATTGGGGCTGTTGCCAGCAATGCCTTTGGCTCAACACTGAATACCAAACAGGGAATGAAGCGCCAGTGTACATACCATGTGCCAAGGTATTGGCAGCTGATTATGTAAGATTTTATTTACCAGCAGTTATCTGACAGGATAGTATGATAAATACAAATAAAAGTAACCCAGGGAACAGATTTCCAGTGTACAAAGAAATACAGTACTAACCTGACTATAGCAGAAGTAAAGTGACTACCATTCATCTCTTGGAACTTTTGGGCTGTGGTCAGCAAGTTGAAGATGGGTCAAAGTTGGACTGCTGGAATTGCTGAAATCTCATTCGAAATATTTTGCTACAGTTCTTGAAGACTATGAGGATAGTTATGAAGCACTTTGGACTACAGGGCTCCCCACATGAAGTAATCACACATTGCCAGATCAAGTGACCTGGATGGCCACCTAGGGTCATGACCAGACTGACCTCTGCTAACAACACTGTCAGGCATGAAGATTGTGTAAATGTGCTCCATGATTCAGCCAGCTGTATGGGTAGTTGTTCCATCCTGTCAGGTGTAGTTATAGGCATATGTTCATGCCCAAACATATCCACTTATCCAGGTCACATTTATTTGCCCCACCCTTTAGAAGCAGTAATCCATGGGGTGCAGGAATCATGGTCTTACCAAATAAATCTACAGATGGTTCTAGACAAAACAGGTTCTGCTGTGATTATTGTCTCTGAAACAGCAAGACCATTACAGATGCATACCACATTCCCCTCTTCACTGAGACCATCGATAACTTGTGGCAATGTTAGTATTTTATGCTCATGAATTTCAAGAGTGGCATCTTGGTGGGTGAAGTGGGGAGTGAAAGCCAGGATGGAGGTGCACAGTTACGGAGTGACAGTGAACTTGGGCAGACTGTGGATAGTGCACTTTACCAGTACTGCTGGTCTCGGGAAGCACATGTTCAGGCTGTCTATCAATCCTGTTGGTTTGGCAGAACAGCTCTGATACCTGTTTGTGATGGTTGTAATTGGAGACATGCATTAGTCCTATCGGAACTGATATCACTTATCCAGGGAGGCATCCTATTGCCCTTCATACCTGTAAGTGGTGCCTCAGTAGTAGTGTCAAGTTGTTACAAGCAAGGGACACTCACAGGGCCAGATGCATGGAACTTAAGGGAAGTGGACTTTAAATCAGTGGGACACATGTGACATAATGAGGTCAACTTTCCACCTGCCTGTCACCATTACGGGAATCAACCAAGGGAACATTTGACAACCACAGTTGTATTTGCCAAATGTTCCTTGGGAATTATTTACAGCAGGACTAGAACATTTCTAAATCAGACTTTATAACCTGACCTAATCCATTCTCTGCATCAATTCATTGCTGTACACCAAGGGTGCATTTCAGCCAATCAGTTTTATGTAGCACATAGAGCTGTTCAGAGAAGGACAATGATATGTGATGGTCATTTTGAGTACCACAATATCATGGGCCCTACTGGCTCTAACTCGGCTGTGTGTAGCTTTTATTCTTTGAAAGTGGAGAGATAAACCACCAATAGTCCAAATTTCAGCAGAGCATAAGAGAGAGTGAGAGTGGAATCTTGTAGTGTGAATGAGGAAATGATGTAAATTTAGGATTACGAGAAAAGGCTGCAATGGGACTAGCCGTGAAGGTTATATTGCCAGAAGCACAAAACAAGTGTGATCAATAGACTTGCAAGCAAGTAGCAGTAAGCAGCAGAGTAAGTAAGATAGATGCAGTATGTAACCTATGTGGGCAAGCCACCAGTTCTTTTGACTATCTGTTTCTCTGTATTCTGTATGAACATTGTAATGCAATCAAACCAATAATATGGAGTGACTTCGAAGGAAAGGTATGAAATTGTGCATATTCGTTACCTCACATATCAGTACTACAGTGTTTGTGCCAGTGTTTTACAGTATTGTTAAATGTATAGTCAAAATAGTATGGATCGGTGAAGCGAAAATTTCACAGATCTTCACAAATTCTGTGCAGGATGACAAAGGAGGAACTTCTCACTTGTGTTTTAAATTCATGTGCTCAAGTAAAGGATTGTACAAATTTAACATCTTTTGTAAGGAAATGTATACAATTAAACAAAACATTAAATCACAATGTTTCATTTACTATCACCTGTACCCCACTGTTTTCATTACTTTCCTCAAAAACTGCTAAGAACAGGACATATGTTCATATGACTTTTTTTGTTCAGAATCACTAATACTATCATCCCTCAAAGGATGTGACTTTCCTCCTGATTCACCTTGTATAGTAAGAAATGTGTGATACTAGAGTCTAATTATCTTCTTACTTAGATAAGAATAATTTTTATATATACACACTCATAAAAATGAGTTATTCCATAATTACATTTTTATATCCTACAAAGCTAAATTAAGGATGAAGTATTTCAACTGAATTCACATAACTCTATTTTATTAATTGTTTTGACATTGCACCAGTTATTATTATCTGTGGTGTCATTGAATGTTGAGAGCAGCTCAAGAAGTATCAACTGCTGTAGAGGTATTAAATAGCAATTCAGTATCATGATGTGCCAATGAGATGCTAGGAAGAAGTTGTGCCTCCTGTAGTTTAAAGCTCCCACCACCATGCATCTGCCCTGAAACAGTGTTGTCAGAGGCAAGGAGGGTAGTTCAGTTTGAGGTCAGAACCTGTCCACTTCCACGAAGTTCCTGCCAGAGTAACATCATTGTGCTTGCTACTCGCCATGACACAGGACATGGAAATCATCAGAGCAACACTATCAGAACTGTGCCAACAATTGTCAATGAACATGTGTTTTCCAATGACTGTAGAGAAGCCAAAGTTCGGTCATTCTGGACTTGTATCAATTTGCCACTCAGAGGTCATGGCTTATTGAGTGTTTTCTGAACCATAAGTCCATGTGTGAAGTTTCATAGCTATAACTGAACCTGGCGAGCAGAGATAAGTTTTTTGGTAAGTAAAAAAGTAACAATTATTCAGTGTGTTCTAATGAACTATGTTATTACTAGCCACCTACATGTCCAAAAAGTCAAACACAACATCATGAGTATCATTATAAACTCTTTGACTACTATGTGAGATAGCTGTCTTGTTCATTGTGTGGGAGGTACAGAGGGTTGGTGGGAATATTGTGTGAAACAGAGGCTCTTAGCAGAAGAGTTGTCGCAAAAGGACTTGATATTGCTTCGTGGTACTGCTGAAGGCAGAAGTATTATATGTTATCAGTGCTGAGTGTGGATATACTGAAGAATATATCTGTTTGAGATTCAGAAACTGCATTTAGAGGAATAACATCAGAATTTAACTTAATTACAATCCATTTACCATTGAATGCTTCCTGGTACAGGAACAATTACTTGGGGCCAGCAAAAATAACAAGACTCGAGAACAAAGAGTGCATAACAGACAAACTGCAACAGAAGGCAAGTGGATGATTTAAGCTGTTTCTGTAATTATCTTATTGGAGAAAAGTCAGTAACAGAAAAGTTATTACATGTGACATTAGTGTCTGTTGTGTGTGAAGTAATGTACTTCTGTAGTCAAACTTTGGTTGGTTGGTTGGTTGGTTTTTGGGGGAGGAGACCAGACAGCGAGGTCATCAGTCTCATTGGATTAGGGGCGGATGGGGAAGGAAGTCGGCCGTGCCCTTTGAAAGGAACCATCCCGGCATTTGCCTGGAGCGATTTAGGGAAATCACAGAAAACCTAAATCAGGATGGCCGGACGCGGGATTGAACCGTCGTCCTCCCGAATGCGAGTCCAGTGTGCTAACCACTGAGTCAAACTTTCTAAATGACTCTAAAGAAAGAGAAAAGTGACTCAGTTGAGGACATTCTTGAGGAAGTTGATTCGGTATTAATACCCCAGAATCAAGTTTGGATGATCTGGTAGATTCTGGAAACAAATCATCATAGAAGTATTTCTGAAAGAATTATCACAACCTTAGAGATTTTAGCACAAGACAGTAAAACGCTGAGATAAACAAATTTCTGATACCAACAAAATTCTGAACAAACAAATATCTGCTACCAGTGATACTTTGAACAATCAGATTTCTGAAACAAGCAAACAAATTTCCAACAGTGAAGTGTTGAAAACCAAGTTATGAAAGAAGTTTGCTGAGAGTTGTGATGCTGGTAAATTGGTTGCATGAAGTCAGATTTTAGCATTTGGAAGGAAATTGGAGAAATTGAAACTGCAATTGAAAAACCACAAAATTAAATGACAAGAGTTCCAAACACAGCACCCAATGATCTAATTGTTAATCAGAAAGTAACTGAAGTGGAAGTAAATTTTTGGGTTGAAATTTTTGGAGTAGAATGTAATTTTAATAATGAAGTTGCATCTGTTAACAATACTTATGAAACAAAATTTCAGTGTTGAAGCGACCAGACCAGAAACACATAATGAATGTAAAAATAACATGTCATGATTAGAGAATAATTTACTTTATGTTCCAAAGCATTTTTATTGTTTGTAGGAAAGTATGACAATAATAATATTTATCAACACATTTTTAATTGATTTTATAGTATGCCAGTGAAAATTGTTGTGGGAATGTTAATTCCCATTATTTTGATTTCTTACAACACTTTAAAGGCAATTTAATTCTAACTGTAACCGATAATCTTAAAACTGAAATTGGGAAAGATGTTTGGATGGTGAAGAACTATCTTTGGAAGATCATACTTGTACACAAGATTTCTTTTATCACAAGTCTGAAAATAGTTTTATTAACAATTTTTGGTCAGTGAGAGAAAGCTAGAACTAAAAGCGAATTTCTTAGTGGATCAAGTTACACAGGACAAAGAAGGGATGGTAGGGAATTTTGTTCATTGAAACAAAACATTTGAGGAATTGACACAAACTGATACTTGAAACTGAAGATTACCTGAGAATGTGCAATGGAGATTAGTGTACAGGCCTGATGAATCAGTTTAACAGTTCCTTAAATATCTAGATTAGTTGGACAGAGTATTTGAAAGAAATAATACACAGTGTTTTGACTGAAATAATTTCAGACAAGAAGAATGTAATGGGAATTGGGAAAATAATAATTACTAAGGGAGGAATGGTGATAACAATCATGGAAATGCAGAAAAGGGAACAACAAGAGATGCTGATAACAGAGGGAGACACTAGAAAAGGGAATATGAACAAAATAACAGAAACTGTTATAATAATCAAAATTCATCACAACATTTCCATCTGAGTGCTAAAATAAGTGAACAATGAAACTGAAAGATGCTCCATTTGATGTCCTCAATGTGAGTGCGAAGGATAGCGATTTAAAACACAGACCAATAAGTGTAATAAAAGTGCTACACAAAATGGTTAATAAAATGGGTTGGGGAGGGAGGGTAATTACACAAGAGCACCCAGTTAATAAAACAGTAGGGATAATATCTGGAAAGGTAGCGTATAGAACAAAGCACACCAGAAACTAAAAATCTGCACAGTGAGCTACAGGAAGGTAACTTATAACATTTTACAGTGTTGACATGGGAGAAAATCTGAATGAGACTGCTGATGATAGCTTAAACATTTGTGAGATCTTTCCTAAATGTGAAGAAGTAGCAGGACATTAGTAGAGGGAGAATCTTATGGTAGATGAAGCTGTATCTAATGTCTGTGATGTTGTTGATGAGGAAGGAATTAAGGATAATGTAAATGTGGATAATTTTGTTGGATCTAAGCAATATTTGTTAGATGAGAAAGAAGAGAACAGAGATACATAAAAATGAAGTTGCAAAGGAAGTGTCTAAATCTGTTACATGTGTAAATATCAAAGATGCTCATGACTTAAGTCACTGAAAGTGTTCAGATGAAATCTGTATGTAAGATGCCTAACCAGTCTTTAATTCTAAATCTTAAATTTAGTACCATAATGAAAGTTTTCTGGTGGGATGTTAATTGCAATTAAATTTATGAATTCTGTAAAAGAATGGTAGGGGTGAGTGAAGATTCAATTGTGTTTTTAGAGAACTTGTGTAATAACCACTATGATATAAGTACCAATAAATAGAAACAGGAGCTTTCAAAATAGCAAGGATGTGGACTTCAGAGCAGTTAAAAAGGACCCACAGATGAAGAGATCAATAAAAAGACAAGTGAGGAAGTAAGGAATCCAAATGCTCAAATGAAAATAGGAAATTGGAAGGGGAAATCATTACTGGATTCAGGTAATAGAATGTTTGGAATATCAGAAGCTTTAAGGAATGAAATCAGACACAATAAGAACTACATTGAGGCACCAGTGATAGGAATTAGGTTTATAGGAGTTGCTGGTAGACACAGTAGGTTAGTGAGATACCGAACTCTAATGACTTTTGAAACTGCGAGTGTCGAATATGAACATGGGTGCTTAATAATTTCAGAATTAACTGAAGAATATATTATAGGGAGTGACTGACTACTTAATATTTGTGCTGCTTTTGAATGGAGGGAGAAAACATTATGTGGCACACACAAAAAGGGAATATAATCCAAACCAAATTCATGAGCGGGTAAATTCTGTTGATCGTCAAAATACAAACAGGTGGACATTGGGGGAAGATGAAACTTATGAAGTGAAGGATAGTTTATAACTAGAAGTTGATGAGAAGTGGTTGGTGAAAATAATTGAGGAAAAGGAATCTGAAACTGTGGGGCTGAACACTTAACAAAAACATTAATTTAAAGCTTTCTTATAGCAATACGAGGCTGTGTTCAGTGATGCATTAGGTAGTGTGAAGAATTTTGAATGTGTACTAAACCTGAAACTTCAATAGCCATTCTGTAAAACAATGTATGATGTACCAATTACAATGAGAACTGCTGTTGAAAAAGAGTTGCAAAAGATGGAAAGGTATGACACAATTGAGACAAGTAGTAGTGATTATAATAATCCATTGGTGGATTGTAGTAAAACATGATGGATGTGTTTGACTTGTTTTACACTACACATTTCTGAAAATATTATCCATGGAGAAAATGAAAATAAATGAGTTAATACATAAGTCTGAGTGTATTAAAGTAATGAAAACCTCGGATTTAACATATAGATTTCATTAATACCATCTGCTCCACAATCTCACAAATACACAACATCACTATTGTAGAATGCTAAATGCTATCAGTACTGGATTGTGCACTACAGTTTAATTGTGTCAGCAGCTGCATTTATTAGAGATTTGTATCAAGTGTTAGGTGAGGAATCATCTTCTGAATTTACTGCATATGTTGATGACATTTTGCTTTGCAATAAGAGTTGGGATGAATGTTATTTGTCACAAGAACTGCTGGTGGACAAATTGAGATGAAGTGGGATCACATTAAAATTGGAAAAATGTAAAATTTGTGGTTAATGAATGAAAGTTAGTTATGGTTAATCTGTTGTTTATGATAAACACATTTTACTGTGTAAAACTTCAGAGAATATACATTCGTGGTAGGTGATGTACCATGGCAAGCACAAGACCCCAATTCTTATCATCATCATCATTATCATTTAAGACTGATTATGCCTTTCAGCGTTCAGTCTGGAGCATAGTCCCCCTTACAAAATTCCTCCATGATCCCCTATTCTGTGCTGACACTGATGCCACTTCTGATGTTAAGCCTATTACTTCAAAATCATCCTTAACCGAATCCAGGTACCTTCTCCTTGGTATGCCCTGACTCCTCCTACCCTCTACTGCTGAACCCATGAGTCTCTTGGGTAACCTTGCTTCTCCCATGCATGTAACATGCCCCCACCATCTAAGCCTGTTCGCCCTGACTGCTACAGCTATAGCGTTTATTCCCAGTTTTTCTTTGATTTCCTCATTGTGGACACCCTCCTGCCATTGTTCCCATCTACTAGTACCTGCAATCATCCTAGCTACTTTCATGTCTGTAACCTCAACCTTACTGGTAAGGTAACCTGAATCCACCCAGCTTTCGCTCCCATTCAACAAAGCTGGTCGAAAGATTGAACGGTGCACAGATAACTTAGTCTTGGTACTGAATTCCTTGATGCAGAAGTGAGTAGATCATAGCTGAGTGCTCACTGCATTAGCTTTGCTACACCTCGATTCCAGTTCTTTCACTATGTTGCCATCCTGTGAGAATATGAATCCTGCATCCTAAGTACTTGACACTGTCCACCTGTTCTAACTTTGTTCCTCCTATTTGGCACTCAATCCATTTATATCTCTTTCCCACTGCCATTACTTTTGTTTTGGAGATGTTAATCTTCATACCATAGCCCTTACATTTCTGATCTAGCTCTGAAATATTACTTTGCAAACTTTCAATCGAATCTGCCATCACAACTAAGTCATCCGCATATGCGAGACTGCTTATTTTGTGTACACATATCTTAATCTCACCCAGCCAGTTTATTGTTTTCAACATATGATCCATAAATAATATGAACAACAGTGGAGACAGGTTGCAGCCTTGTCTTACCCCTGAAACTACTGTGAACCATGAACTCAATTTACCATCAACTCTAACTGCTGCCTGACTATCTATGTAAAGACCTTTAATTGCTTGCAAAAGTTTGCCTCCTATTCCATAATCTCATAGAACAGACAATAACTTCCTTCTAGGAACCCGGTCATATGCTTTTCCTAGATCTATAAAGCATAGATACAATTCCCTGTTCCACTCATAACACTTCTCCATTATTTGCCGTAAGCTAAAGATCTGGTCCTGACAACCTCTAAGAGGCCTAAACCAACACTCATTTTCATCCAATTGGTCCTCAACTAATACTCGAACTTTCCTTTCAACAATACCTGAGAAGATTTTACCCACAATGCTGATTAAAGAGATACCTCTGTAGTTGTTACAATCTTTTCTGTTTCCATGTTTAAAGATTGGTGTGATTACTGCTTTCGTCCAGTCTGATGGAACCTGTCCCAACTCCCACGCCATTTCAATTATCCTGTGTAGCCATTTAAGACCTGAAATTCCACTGTATTTGATGAGTTCCGACTTAATTTCATCCACCCCAGCCGCTTTATTGCACTGCAACATATTGACCATTTTCTCCACTTCCTCAAATGTGATCCTATTTCCATAATCATTCCTATATTTTTTATATATTTTTTTATATTTTTATATTTTTTATACATTTTTTTATATTTTATTCATCCCCTATATTTTTTTTTACTTTAGCTTCTATGCTACAGCCATTATTACCTTCTCCTTTCAGTGTTTTTGTAATATTTTCCCCAACCAATACTGTCATTCTTAGCTACTTATAATTATTCAGTTACATTGATATATTAAAAAATACAATGATTTAATGCTGAAGTGATAATTACATGGAGTTATTTAGAGACACGTATTTCTGAGTGACGTATAGTGTTTTAGGTCATGAATGTAGTGATCAATATTAACACTATTAACCACATTTGGAAACAATAATAATGAACAACTAAATATTTGTTTATAGTACATGGAAAATAAGACATTTGGCTAGAAAATGTTATATAATGGGGTGGTTGTGCTACATAATTGTACTGAACTGACATTATTGTGTAAGGACACAAATGTACATTATTATATATTCTGAAGATACTTCAGGGAACTTATACTTATGAACAAGTAGTGACTAAATGTTTTGCACTAACATAGGAAGTTAAAAAAACTTACAAGAAGTTTCTTTGATCAATGTTTACTTAAAGTTTCAATATCTAATGTGTGTTTATATGATCTGTCATTCTAGTTACTTGCATGATTTACATGTAATATTATCTTTGCAAACTTATAAAGAAAACCTTTCCAGCTTGCTTTGTATCTCATTATTAATGCTGTCAGCTTTTGAGATATATGACCATATTAGTATGAGCCTGAGTGGTGTATTGCAGCACTGCTGACAACAGATGAATGTAGGATGTTGTCAGTGCAATAATTCCACAAGGCTGATGGAGTGTTGTGAGACAAGTGACCTTGTTGAAACAGTGAACTGAGTGGTACTGCACAGACATTCACAATGGTGTTTTAGGATATACGTTTGGCAGTGGTGCCGTGCATATGTACAACAAGCATGCCGATGCCAGATATAGGTGCTGGACATTTTGTAATGAAATTATTCTTAGTCTCACAGCCCTTCCAGGAAGATGGGGCTCTATTAAATGAGGTTGAAACATGGAGGTGTCAGTAGGAGTCACCAGTTCATTGTCATGACTGTGCAATAGCTCTATGCTCGAAGTCCCTCGTCAGACTTAATCCCTCAACACGGCGAGCCATCCAGGTCAACACCAGCAGCATATCTAACTACTGCCCAAGGGGCAGTGGGTTGCTCCTCATGCACAACAGCCATCTACCACAATGGCAGGATGGGTGTCTCACCATGGTGGTGGATGCCCACCATGATGCAGTTGGGCACCACCTAGGGCTGTAGCAGATACAGCATTATTGAGTATATACATGGCTTCAGTGGAAACTTTGTAGCTGGCTTACATAATGAGACCACTGATGCTCAGTAACAACTGTCTGTCAGTATCATGGTGCATACAGGCCGGCACCCATCCCAGCAGATTGGGCAAACGGCCCCTACCTGTGTGTATCAAGAAGTGCAGATGCCTCAATAAAAACCTAATTACATCTGCAGCTGCCTTTCTCTTGAGCCCTCTGGGCTTCCACCTCTCCTCCATCACCCGCTCACACCACCCTGACTCATAGCTGCCCCTCTCTTCATAGGGGAACTATAGGTCATAACAAGCAGAATTACTTATTAAAATAAATGTTTATCTCTCATACAGAATTTATGATAAAAGTAGTTAACTTTTTACAGGCATCCTGAAAATCCTGTAACTTCATTGCTATTATTTTGTTTTATCATCATGGGAAAATTCTGTGGACATTAATTGTCCTAATGTAAATGGTGGCCATACTTATGGTTCCTTGGTGCAGTGTGCAATATGGATGCAGGAAAATTGCTAGTACTTACAGAATTTCTTATTAATGAGATTCAGTATGAGAACAAAAGCATATCCTCTACCTGGATACTAGTTTTGTTGTCTGTATTATTTCCTCTCTGCACTGCCTTCCACTTCCAATATTCTCATTATCATTCTGATCACAATAAGGCACATACCGTTCTATGTGAACCATTTGAAGCCTTATTATATAGAGCAGGATTCTTGAATGGACTGTACGTAACAACCTACCACTACAGTGCATTTGATTCCCATCATGAATGTGTAAATAATTTACTACTACCTTTTAAAATCTATAGTGAATACTTCAACCACCATCTCTGAAGCAATTCTGCAACAGGCAGTTATGGTATGATTGCAGGTATAACATGATTACAAAAGATCCCAGCAATACCATTACAGTTTTATAACTTCCTATTTTATACACAGGGGATGATACAAGGAACCATCAATGGGCTCTAGTCTGTCCTTTATTTGTTGCTATCTTGTATAATTCATATTGAATCACACTGTATACACATAAATTTTGTTCCTTGTTGACACCAGCAAACATTAATTTTTATCTTCCCAAGGGTTTCAATGTACATTGAGATGTACATGAAAGATATCAACATTAATGGATTCAAGTTCAGTTATCTGTATATAACAGATACTATACAACCTCTGTGCCTTTCAGCTGCAAAGGATTGGGAGTGAGGAGGTTGAATGTTTAATATTCTGAATACGAGAAGAAATATAGTGCCATCAGTTTCAAGCAATCTTTGGCAATCAAATGTAAACTATGTAACCAAGATGTAAATGTAACAAAGTACTAATTAGTGCAAGAAAAAGGTACTTCCATCTAGTGTTCTAAATGAATAATAAAGTAGTATCTTAATTTTATGTTGTTTTTCTCAAAAATATCATTTTAACCCATTTTTGCCTGGTGTTCCCAATTGGGAACAATATTTTTATAGCCTTTCTTTATTTATTATGAGCCATGCAATGTTTATTAAAATGCAAGTTTCTTTTTAGATCAGTGGTTTGGAGTCTACTTTCTTTCTAAGTGCTTTGGATTGAACCTCATTGTTGACTGGTGACTGTTGAGCATTTATAAAATTAGCAGTCATTTCAGTTTGTAACATGTCTACCAAAAAGTAAGTATTGTACAATAATTTAGTTCTTTCCTAATCTCTTTTCCTTATTCTTAATATCTTAGAACAGTAAGGAGGTGTTCCATAGAAAATTAATTATAATTATCCAGAATGAGATAATTATGGTAGAGCACTTGCCCGCGAAAGGCAAAGGTCCCGAGTTCAAGTCTCCATTGGGCACACAGTTTTAATCTGCCAGGAAGTTTCATATCAGCGCACACTCCACTGCAGAGTGAAAATCTCATTCTGGAAACATCCCCCCGGCTGTGGCTAAGCCATGTCTCTGCAATATCCTTTCTTTCAGGAGTGCTAGTTCTGCAAGGTTCACAGGAGAGCTTCTGTAAAGTTTGGAAGGTAGGAGACGAGGTACTGGCAGAAGTAAAGTTGTGAGTACCGGTCATGAGTCGTGCTTCGGTAGCTCAGATGATACAGCACTTGCCCGCGAAAGGCAAAGGTCCCAAGTTCGAGTCTCGGTCGGGCACACAGTTTTAATCCGCCAGGAAGTTTCATATCAGCGCACACTCCACTGCAGAGTGAAAATCTCATTCTGGAAACATCCTCCAGGCTGTGGCTAAGCCATGTCTCCGCAATATCCTTTCTTTCAGGAGTGCTAGTTCTGCAAGGTTCGCAGGAGAGCTTCTGTAAAGTTTGGAAGGTAGGAGACGAGGTACTGGCAGAAGTAAAGTTGTGAGTACCGGTCGTGAGTTGTGATTCGGTAGCTCAGATGGTAGAGCACTTGCCCGCGAAAGGCAAAGGTACTGAGTTCGAGTCTCGGTCAGGCACACAGTTTTAATCTGCCAGGAAGTTTCAATTATAATTATTTTATTTCTTTATTAGTAAGCAACATAAATATTTGCGTGTTGCCAAAGGGGAACACCAGAGACATAAGGTCTTTGTTAGTCATACATTCACAAACTTGTTGCCAAAGGGGAACACCAGAGACATAAGGTCTTTGTTAGTCATACATTCACAAACTTAAACATATATATATATATCTTTCAGTTCTTTCACTGCTGCTGAAATTTCAGCAATTTTGGAGGAAGATGAAGACTTTGCAGAGGCAGATATAAACAATGATACTCCAGATGATGGATGGGAGACAGAAGAAGGCAGTGGAGATGAAAAAACATGCGGAACTGTTGATAATTTGTCTGGTTGACAAATTTCAGCTGTAGCTGAAGCAAAAGTCATCATGCGGGAAAGAACAGAGTATGTGGGAAGAGGTGCTTCAGCATTCACCTCATTCTAGTAATAATGGAAGCAGTACTCAGTGAGGCTGAGGGGCTCTTTCATCTCCTTATGATTGGGAGAAAGCTGGCATTACTCCCAATTTTGATCAGTTTACTTCACTGCAAGAAAAGATATTCCCTCTAGTTCTGTTAAGTCCTTTCAACTCTTTTTTGATGATGGTGTATTGAAATACCTTCAGGAAATGACTACCCTACATGCATATCAGAAAACTGACGGCAGTTTTTCAGTTTCATGTGATGAACTGAGATATTTTTTTAGCAATTTTTAGTCTGTCAGGATACCTAACTGTACCTGGATGGAGAATGCTATGGGAAGTCAACACAGAGACATACAAAGCATTTGTCACTTCAGCAACAAGGCGTAACAGATTTGAAACATAAAAATGGTTTGTTCACTGTGCTGATAACTCAAAAATAACTTCAGATGACAGATTTGGTGAAATATCATCCCTTGTCTCATACTCCATTATCTGAACACCTTTCAGTTGACGAGAATATGGTGCCATATTATGGCAGGCATGGAGCAAAGCAATTCCTGAAGAGTAAGCCCATAAGATTTGGCTTCAAGATTTGGTGCCTCTGTGAGTCACTTGGGTATACTGCACAATTTTTTCCTTACAGGAGAAAAGATATTGAATGGCTGAAAAATGTTAGCTTAGGTGAGCATGCGGTTCTGAAACTAGTCAAAGACTTACCACCAGCTCCATACAAAATCTACACCAACCTTTTTTCTTCCTCAATTAATTTGGCCAAAACACTGAGAGAAAATGGAATAGGATTCATGGGTACAATAATGAGTAATAGAATATGTAAGTGCCCTATAGATGATTCAAAACAAAAAGCGAAGTCCCCTCATAGTAGCTTCGACTGCAGAAGAGAAAAACATTCTGGATCAGTGATATCTGTTTGGAATAACAACCAACCAGTTCACATTATATCAACATGTGACCCTGTTCACCCCATCAGAGAGGCCTGTAGATGGATCCAGGCTGAAAAGAAACATAGCTGAACATAGTCAAAGCATATAACCATTTCATAGGTGGCATAGATAGGATGAATGAAAATATTTCGTATTATCGGACGTCTGTACCATCATAGCAATGGAGGTGGCCAATATTTATTATCTGTATTGATGTGGTAATGCAAAACGTGTGGCAACTTCCAGGGCAAATAAAAGTAATCAGGATCTTTGCAGCCTCTTATTTAGAAGGAACATGGTAGAAACATGAATAAGATTTTCACTCTGCAGCGGAGTGTGCACTGATATGAAACTTCCTCGCAGATTAAAACTGTGTGCTGAACCGAGACTCAAACTCAGGACCTTTGCCTTTCGCTGGCAAGTGCTCTACCAATGGAGCTACCCAAGCTTAGGTAGCTCAGCTGGTAGAGCACTTGCGCGCAAAAGGCAAAAGTCCTGAGTTGGTGTCTCGGTCTGGCACACGGTTTTAATCTGTCAGGAAGTTTCATGGTAGAAACATATTTGCAAAAATATGGCAGACCACCAATGTCAAGAGGAAGACTGAAGACACTAAAAGAATTACTAAAGAGGGCTATTGATACAGTACACTTTGACAATGTTGGCCACTGGATATCCAATGCACCCAAGCAAGGAAGATGTGCTCTTTGCAAAAAATAATTCCAGAAAGGCGTGTGAAAAATGTAAAATAACTCTCCATGAGCATTGTCTCAAAGACTGCCATTGTAACAATTAACTGTTAGTTGGCTGTATGTAATCAATATTTGTACTAAGGCTTTTGTTTTACTAAATAAATCAATATTATTGTTAAAATTATGTTTCTTTTTGTTTTCATTTGTGGGACCCTTCTCATTCCTGGTGCTCCTATTTGGGAACAATGTTTCTCACCTAAATCAATGGTGAAAAATCAAAACTTACAATAAGGCTATCTCAAAAAATTTATTTTAAGTTAATTTCAAATGTTTACCCAAAATAAAACAGAGAAAATAATCTCAGGCAAAAATGGGTTAAATTAGTTACTAGGTTTGGAAAAAATACTGTACTCTGTCAAAAAAATCACTGATTTTGAAACTTACTAAACATTTATCCATAATTACAAAATTACCTTGTACTGTCCCTTCACCTCCTTGAATGAAGCATAAGAAATAGATAAAAGATATGACATTAAACAAGTGCAATTGTCTATTAAATATACCATCTATAAAAATTTGCTATAGTCTATTTCATTTACAAACAGTTCACAGAGTTTACCTTCTATTTTTGCTTCTGCAGAAAGTCTAGTGTAATTAACAAGTGCTGCTTTCTCTAAACATTTCTTAATCATCCCTCGAACTTCTTCTGGTGGTACTGGAGTAACAATATCTTTCATCAGGACCTGTTATTTAAATAAAAAACCTTATTTAAGCATACTGGATATTGAAAATTCAAATAAATTTTAATTAAAATGTATGTTATGTTGGCAATATCCAGTCAGTTTGATTTTGATTAATCTCAGACAACTGAAAGTATTTCATATACTGTTCCACAAAATAAAATAAATGACCACTTTCTAAAAAATACAAGTCAATATTAGTATTAAAATCATCTTCAATGGCACACTGTTGAAGTACAGAATATTTAGTACATTCTGTGACGTTTTGAGTACATGTGAAGGCATGTAAACATGAGGTACTACACAATGTATTTCCTTATGTCTACTGTAGTTTATCAGCTTTGGTGTGCTCTTGTCCATTTTAAAGAATACACACAATACTGACACTGAAGTTAATTAGGTGTATTGATCCCACTTATTTCTTGTCTTTACTCAAAAAGTTTTTTTAAAAAAAATCCAGTTACATTAAATAATAACTGTCAGCAAAGGATGCATTACATCCGAAAACGCAAGCTCTATGTTAGCAGCTACTGTTTCTATTTTTCTTACGTATTTCTGTTCCTCATCTAGTTTTATGTGATTGTAAGTATACACTGCTGCACAAGACTTAAGGACAAAAGTAACTTTTGCATGATGAGTCACTGCCAGCTAATACAGTTCAATGAAACAGGGACCACATATACTGCTACAGTACATAAGATAACAGAATGTAATACACAATGAGACAAACAGAAATAACACTTCTCTTCACAGAGAGCAATTACACACAAGTCACCATGATTTATAATGGTATCCTGGACATTACAAAAGGTGATGCATGTTTTTAATAGGATGTGTGATCACCACAGACAGTAATACATGCTCTGCAATGTGCTGCCATGCTGTGATAGGGCATTCCATTCCCCCACCAGTGTGGCTGGCACCTGCTGAATAGTTGTTTGTAAATGTGGACATGTTGCAATATTTGTTCTCACCACCTCTACTCATCATTGGTCCAGTCCTTGTGCTCTTGGCACAATTTCAAATGGTGCCACCAATGTGCAGGTCTCAACAGAATAAAATATACTAGTCAAAAGGCAAACAGACTAGCACCATGCAGTCACCATGCTACTAAACTGCATAGGACTGAATGCCTTTCAGTAGTGTTAAATGTGGTTATGTTGCACCCACTGTCTGACACGGTTCCGTTTTTGCCTGTTGCACAGTGTAGCGGTTTTCTGTTCCTGTAGTTGACCATAAACCCACCTAACCATCAAGCTATGGATTTATAGTGAGTTTCTAATAAAATAAACTTGAAGTTAATAACAATAGAATAGTGCAAGTAGTGCTGCATTATCAGCAATATTATGTACTTGCAGTTTGGAAATAATCTTTGTGCTTACAAAAAATACTCATTCGAGTGGAAAGTGAAATGGATTAATTAAGTGTACTACCTAATTCAGTGCATTAAAAAGTGAATATGGGACTGGAACCTGATTTATAAAAATTATATAATATGGTAAATTTTCAAGTATAGCTTTCAAATGAGGATATATATATCCTACTTGTACATTCTATCAAGCAGTGTCCAAATAATAGAATGAGAGAAAATTTAGTGGCATAGTGAAACATACAGAGGAGAATTAATTAATGAAGTTTATATTTTAGGCTATTAACAAAAAAGCTTCTCAATGGGGGAAGAATGGAAATGCCCTATGCAACATTACAGCTTGTGCACTATACTAAGAAGAGAAATTTGGTATCTTATCATTACAATATCAATGAGTCCCAATTGGAATCAATAAACTCACACAAATACCTGGGTGTGACATGAAAAATAATAATTTTATGACCTCATCAATAGATAAAGCTAGTGACATATTTCCATTCATCAGTAGGATACTGGGGAAGTGCAACCAGTCACAAAGGAGATTGCTTAAAAATCTTTTGTGTTAACCTTCCTTGATTATTGCTCAAGTGTGCAGAACCACATCTAAAAGATTTAACAGAGGATACTGAATGTATAGCAAAGATGGCAACACAATTGGTGAGAGTATAATGGAAATGCTGAAAAACCTGAATGTATAGATATTCCAAGATAGATGTCAGCTATCCCACATAAACCTACTTACAAAGTATCAAGAATATGTATTAAGTGAGATATCTAGGAATATGCTACAGACCCTTATTTAGTGCTCCTGTGGGAAATGCAAAGAAAAATATAGTAACAACAGAACAAAGAGACAACTTTTGCAGTCAGGCTTCCTACATTCCGTACAAACCAAATGAGAAGAAACTTTAATCTGTGGTCCAATGAGAAGCACTATCCACAGTGTACTTCAGTGATTTCCACAACCTGGATCTAGATGTAGATACAGAGGTCAATAGGGTTCTTGATCCTGACTCTAAATACATACGATTACTGTCATCATGTAGCTGCTTGCACAAAATATCGCAGAAACTATGGCCACACTCTAATCCCTGTGGTTTCAGATTCAGCATTTTTTGTGATTTATTGACCCTCTATTACCACTGGGAACTGAAGATTGTTACACCTTGAATGTACTTTAACCAATGTAATAGAATGTTTGATTGATCATGTACATCATGGATTGCTGACCTCCAAGCTCTCTCTCTCCATCATCATGATTAGCCATGTACAGTGTCATATGAAAAATTGCTCATCAGACTTGTTATGGTTTGTCTTGCTGCTGATCATGAAGTGTGGTCCAAGAAACTTACCTTTTCCAAATTAATCAACCTTATGTTGCTGACATCATCCAATAATCTGAATTTATGTCATTTTCACAGGAGACATTCACTGACAATGTAGAAATAACAAAAATTATCAGTTAGTATTGAGTACTTCTGTACTTGGATAACAACACTGCATCATCCTCTCATTCTGCAGAAAGTCACAGAGCAAATAGTTTTCAATCACCCATTATATGAATAGTGGAAAAGTAGTTAATACCAAGACAAAAAAGTCAGTTCCTTTGGACATTCAGACTATCATCATTCCTATTTGGCACAAGTGCTATCAGTGATACACTGCCCCTTCTTGACATTTTCTCCAACCTTTTACTATAGTAAACAACACAAAGTTACAGTTGAATATCAGATGGCATTGTTGTCTGACAAATCTTGAGGTTCAGCCGTGTGTCAGGAAGGATGTTCACCCTTCATGCACATTGGCACCATTCTTTAGTGATATGTTGGAGCTGTGTCATATGTGTATTTTTGGAGTGCTAATGATTGTAGTGGATGTGTGTATAGTGTAGTGCTATGTTTATTTTTTGATGCTGATGCTGATGATGATGATGATGATGATGAGAGATGGGAGAGGGTGAAACCCAGTGCTGGCACATATCCTCCTATTCCCAAAAAGCACCAAGGGGGCTGTTGAGCTTAATGTCCCCACCTGATGGACAGATTACCATCAACAGTGTCACATGTCCTCATTTCATGAGATGCTGTAAAGATGTTTGGCAATTAATCCAGAACACTGGCACAAAGACTGGTGACCTGGAAGGGTCTCTCCTCTTCTTGCTGGTCAAACACTTGCAGTAAAAACTTCATCCTTCACCAGGATTCAGACTGGCATACCTCCATGTATAGTACCATTGCACAATCATTCGTTGGCAGCTATGGCAATAGAGGTGGGAACAACACTATGCAACACAATATGAAACATATTTGATGGTGTTGCCTGCATTTCCAACTCAGAAGACTATACTCACACAAAGAAAGATGACCTGGGTTCTATATGCCTTGGCCACTGAACAATGCCATTGGAATATAATGTGCCCTTGCACAGCACCATGCTAGTGTTGAAAGTGCCCACCAAATCTTTGGGCAAGGTGATGATTACACAGGAAAACTATACTTGTTAAGTGAAGTTTCAGGTATAATAGTTGTGTCTGTGTCACTTCACAGCACATACTGTTTAATGATCAGAATACATTACAACAAAAGTATAGCAGTTGTTCAAACCAGTTCTGGGCTATGCAAAGCATTTTCTCAGTTGCACCTGAAGGACAGCCTCATTTCTATCATTCTCACCCTGGGCATTTGGTCCTAGGCAAGACCATGGAAATGGAACTTGGCCATCTGTAGACTATGCATGGCACCACCCTCATCTTGTCAGTTCAGTGGGGGAGTCAGCACAGAAAAGTATTAAACATGCTGTTTGTGATGCACAGGTATGATAAAGCATTGTGCACTGAGACACAATCCAGACTTTTGCCAGCCCTGTAACAGAAGTTTAAGGTATTTTCTTGTTCCATTTCGAAACAATAATAGTTGCTTTATGAGTGCTACAGTTTCTTTCTGGAACTACAAAAATTACCCCAGAAAAATAAGGTTTTCCAAATATTAAAAAATATTCCGAGGTGCAATGTAATCATGTACATAGGAACAAATGTTCTATTCAAATATAAAAGTGATGCAATAAATAGAATGTTGTCAGTTCAGTGTTTAAAGGTTTATGTGTTGCATTATTATTCTGCTAGACATTAATAATCAATAAGTGAAATCAAATTAAGAGGACGTATTACAAAAAACCAACATTTTGAAGAAGAAGCTATTGGCAACTAACACAAATTTCCGTTTTCAAGACAGGGAAATTTGTTAAGAGATTAAACAATCTCAGTTTATTTTCAAACAGGATATGCTCCTTTCCAGAACAGCTTCTTCCATATCAAGGTACAAGATGGTACACAAACAACAAAGTATTGCTTAACCATCCACAAGTTATGTAACTAGTTTAAAAAAAATACAGAATTCTACTCACCATAAAACTCAGTAACTGAAGAATTATCCATATCATTCAAATAGCTTTAGAATATTATACATCACTAAATTTTGTGGAATATTTACAAATGCTGCATAAAACACAACCTTATGTCTGACAAGAACAAAAACAGTAGAAAATGCTAGAAAATGGTTATGGTAATTTCTAGTGTACATTCCTTCATGTGATTGATACACCAACCAGGAAACATCATGTGTGCTTATGTACTCTCCTCCAGATACAAGAGTCTCACCTACAATATGTCACCATTAGGAGTTAGAAGGGCTCTCATGAGTTTTCTACATATACTTACAGAAACTTAGACAAGGGCCACCACAATGCTTGTATGACATTACAGTGACAGGCACTTTGTGGGTGTGAAACTTTTGAAATCTAGAAGCACCAATCAAATGTACCCTGTTCCCAATGAATTTTCTTCTAATGTAGAGATAAATATCTAGGGCACATATGAAATGAATCAGTGCTTGACACCATCAGCAGAACATGTTGATGCCATAGCTGAACTACCAAACAAACGTTTCTCTTTTGTGGATATGTTTGCGTATTATGATATATTTATTCATTAACCTGCCTTCACTGCTTAACTATTCAATCAGCTGAATAACCAAGCAGTCAGTCTTAAATGGGACACGGCCAGCCAGAACACATTCATGCAATTGAGGCCATGAAGGAAGGAGATGCACACAGCAGTCAGTCACAATCCCATTGCAAATCTAGATTTCGTTTATAAATAGCCATCTTCAGCACATTTTTGTAACAATTCATCAGACTCACAAAAGTTCAAGTCACTATGCATTCTTACAGGTGTACAGGCAGGAGAACACTGAGCCTCCTGCCTATATACCTGTAAGGACATGTGGTGACATGAACTGCTACGGGTCTGTTGAAATGTATTGAAAATGCACTGAAGACAAAATCTAGATTTGCAAGAATAATAAAAGCTAATGGGATTGTGACTGGCTGCTGTGTAACTCTCTTTCCTTATAGTCTATAGTCCTTGTGCACTGTGGTTCCTGATGGAATCATAGTTGATTGAGGCACTATTTGAAATCCATGCCACACTTGGCAACTTGACATGACCATAATGAGAAAATATGATAAATCAGAGCTGATAGAAAGGCTTATCTACAAACAGGTCATTCACAAATGGAACAGACAAGGGCGGATCAGGTAGTGTTACCAAAAGTAATGTCTGCCATATCCTCTCAGGTGGCTTGTGGAATATTGACATAGATGTGGATGTAAAACTTTCATGTTTGTGGCAGGTGCTTTGCAGTAAAGCATTTTTGTGGTTCTGTCTCATAAAAGTGCAACCAACACAGACCAATTAATTTTTTATTCTCCCAAAACTTCATTGTTACAGAGCTGAGGAGGATACACTTGCTATTATTTACAAAGTTAAGAAACTTTGTGTAGGGGGCTTTCCAATAATCTTAACCACCCCAAACAACTTTTTGTCCAGAAGTGTAACAAAAAATACACCAAGCACATGTTGTTTATTTACCATGGGGTGTTAACCAGTATAATTGCATTTCTTGTACCTTTGTCCATTACAATTATGTCAGCACAGTATATGTGTATGTGTGTATACTACATTCTTTATTCAGTAATTCAGTTTCTGTCCTCCAGGCCTGTACGAAAATGAATCATGTATTCAAGTAAACATCACATTCAACTTAATAAGAAACAGAAATGGGGATATTTAATACCATTTTGTAATTCTGTAATGCAGTGTGGGCACAAAAAGATGTAGAGCATTCAATGATGTACAAAGGGATGACCATGTACAGTGATACACTAGTCCACTAATTGGATGAAAGAATTTATTGCTACTTCCTTGTTACATGCTGAAGTTAATTACAAGGGAGGGGGATATGTTCCTTTATGCTCTCTGTAGTTGTGGGAATAATGCAATAGATGTATTTTATGGAAACCAGAAGAAAAAAGTCCAGAGAAGTTAAGTTAGGAGACCAAGCACCCAAATTCATTGTTCATTCATGACCAATCCATCTGGAAGTATGCATTTAGTTCAGAACAAGAATATCATGGAAGCCATTATGTTCTGGATATCCTTCATGTTGGCACAACATAAGCATTCTGGTTCTTAGTGGCATTTCTTCCAGAAGATGAAGAAGAATTCACATGAGAAAGTTGGCATAGGCCCTCTCATTTAGGTTAGCACTGATAAAATAATGGTTGTAGTACTAGGTATCCCACACAAGACCTTAACTCTCCACTGATGTGTATGTTCCATCTCTCGAAGCCATCATGGGCTTTTGCTGCATTAATAATGCACATTCTTTGTACTTACCTGTCCTTTGTTTGAGAAAGAACATTCATCGGTGAAAAGAACATAGGAGAGGAATTCCTGGCAGATGAAGATTTGCTGCTGTGCCCATTGACAGAACTGTTGCTCACCAACCCTGTTCCTGGTTGCACTAATAATTTTTTGAAGCTAGTGCTCGACACAGATGGTGAAAGAATGAAGTCCAACTCAGATGGTGTGTCACAGTCATGATCTAGAGCACACAAAGAGTGCCAATGTTGTAAAACCAGGGCCACACTCATAACTCATTGCCACAGGACTACAAATGATTTGTATGACATCATCCAGAATGTTGTTCTGCAAACTCTACAATTCAGAGTAATAACATGCAACTTCCCAGTTCTGCTACTTGAAGGTGTTCCAGTACTGATGGGAAATGCATGGGCAGGGAAAGCTGTCTGTAATTGAGACACCACAGTGGGGACAGGGTCACTGACATCTCAAATTAAATGAGGGCAAATGGCTGCTTAACCTGATACAATTACAGGATGTCTGAGTTTAAATACTCATGATTCAGACAACTTGTTCCCAGCTTTGTTAGTTACAGGTTGACTCTGATGGTGAACTGTGATGTGCTGCTTGCAGCCTGTTGGAAGACTTCAACTACAGGACTGCAGTCTGCTGTGTGTAGTTGGACTTCATTGCTCCATCCTCCTGCAATTAACAGGTCACAGCTGTGATTGATAGAAGATGTTGACACATGGACCTGCTGGATCTTCCTGTGATGAAAGGGTCAAACCAGCTGACTGCATGCTGTTATCCTCTGAGGATGGGGGGGGGGGGGGGGGGGGAGGCACCTGAATGACACCTCCCAGGCTGTACATGTACCACACTCTTGGCTGTACACTGTGTGCTGTGGGTGGCCTGGGCTCTTGCCTTCAATTACCACCATTCGTAGCATGTCATGTGTACAGGTCTAACCAAATACACATCTTCAAGAGTGCTAAGGCCTATTGTATCCTCAGAGGTGCACCCATGGGCCATGTTCCTGACCCCTGCTACTGCATTCCATGTTGCCTCACTTTCAGGTAGCAGGGTGCCTGAGCTACTGCAAGCCACATGAGCTGCTAGAGCACTATGGCTACTATATCCCACCAACACCTGAACAAGAAGTCTGGACCATTTCCTGCATACCAGAGAAAAGAATATTCATTCTAGCAATCATGTCAATGAAATGTTATTACAGACACTGAAGTTCCACTGACAGCTTCAGGCATAAGACTGTATCAGTCCATGGAGCTCAACCTCCTGCACTTGTAATGTCACTGCCTCACCTCACCAAGCTTGATGCACAATCACCACCTAATCTGAGGTATGACCATTACAACTGGTGTTCACAAGTGCACTTCTTGAAACCTGTCACCATCAGAACTAACATCCAGAAGTGGTGTTCATAACACCCAACATCATCACAACTGGCCATCACAGCAACATCACTGTGATTAGCATCCTTTGTCTTTCTGTCTGTACTTCAGCATGAAGGATGATGAATGAAAGTAGTTTTGTTGCCCTGCAGCTGACCTTTTTGTTCCACTGTATAATGTGTTGTCCATGGTAGATCACAAAGACACTGATTTCAAACAGAATTTAACTTCAGTGCAGCTTTGTGAGTGTCCTGAGCTGTCAAAGTTCAGACAGCAACTGTCATGAAACATATCTGACATCTGTTGGGTGTGCACTTTGTAATTTTTCTGGGCACAAGCTGGCCTGCACCAAGGCTATGTCAGTCAGATGTTTTACTTGCTGACTTTGGAGCCATTTCACATGGGAATGTAATGAATGTAGATGGGATATGATACACAGTAAGAATTAGTCTCCACTTTTGTATTGTGTACCTTATAATTGGAACCTGGTGTTTGCTTCCCTTTTACTGCATACTTATTGGTTATGCAGCAGTAGCATACACCAGTATAATGGAACATATAGTTAGACTACAAGCTGGCTGAGAAGAAAAGTACTGCAGGCAGGCAGATACTATGACAATTTCAAGCAATTTAAATTACACAGAGTGTACCCCTTCCTACAATACATCCTGTACAGCAAATTTAGTAAGACTTTCTTCTGGCAAGGTAATGGAATACATAACTGTATTTACAAGTGACAATTTAGCTTCAGCCAAGATGGGGAGTTGGTCTGACAAAACATGTCTTCTTATGGCCAATTTATGATTGATTTGGGAAGCTAAAGCATATGTCATCTACCATGAGACCATCTGAGGTGCATAAACATTTGAACAGTTGGTTGAGGGTTTACAGCAGAGGTATCAAAAACAGAACAAAACTTACTTCTTTTAAGAAAAATAAGACACATCAAGTCAGAAGCATGACGAGTGAGTTCAGTCATTGTCAGAAGGCTCCAAAGACTCAATGTTCAGATGTATGAGCTGATGCAAGATGAAGAAGTTAATATGGTGTTATGCCAAGAAGCTGAAAATATGGCTCTCAATGTGATCTGCATGACATTACTATTGAAATGTCATGTGGGGTTATAATGAAGAATCCTTCAGATTTGGCCATGGGTATCAGAGTAACCACACATGTAGGTGATATATATGTAGTGAGCAAGGGTCATGGTGACCATCGGGTGTTTGTTTCAAAAATATAAAGTGCCACATGTGTGGGTGTGATGGGCATCCCCAGAAACAGTATCATCCGCTAAAGTGCTATAAATGTGGACAAGCAGGTCACAAAGCATGGGAGTGCAGGGCTAAGAAATGAGAGAAACAGTCTTGTGAGAAGCTATCATTAAACATAATCAGGAATGCTTCAGCTGTTGGAAGAGGTTCCAGCAATATGTGATACTGCACAGTTAGATACAGGGGCACACATATTGGTTGTCAAACTAGATCTCTTGGCTAGAAAGAGACTGGGAGCTACTCATTATAGATAATGTGGAATAGATACAGTGATATAGAGATATAGATTCATTGGGGGGGGGGGGGGGAGGGGGGGGGGGCATAGCACAAGTTTAATATAGGGGCTAAGACTTTTTCTGTGCATATGAAAGTCCTGCCACAAGTATGTCAAGGTATTCTGTGACTCTTGGTCTTGATTTCCTTACTCAACATCACATCAAAATCAATCATTAACAGCATATAGGTGAACTTAGAGGAACTTTGTTTTTGCTGTGTGTCAGTGCTGCAAGCAATGTAGTATTTCAAGGTACACCAATCATCAAGGTGTTGCAGACTACATTGCATACACCTACACTGAAGATTGGTTCTCATGGTAACGTGACATGAGGCATAGGGAAATTAGTTTGATTAACTGTGGATACAGACTTACTGCAGGAAATGTTATGCTTGGCTGAACCACTGGAGAATAATGAGCATTTGAATGCAATGCATCATTTTTACCCAGAAACGTACTGCATGTAAGAAATGTAAATGGGAAATGTATATGGTTCTCATTAGCCTGGAAAATTTTGATACAGATTATACAAATCTACCAAAGGGCATAATGATGGCCACATTGGATATTTTGGAGGAAGAGCATGGTATTGTCCAGAGATCATGGTGTCACACCAAAGTTGGCAATGCAAACTGATGCCACAAACATTAGTGAGGTATCACTGCAATCCACGACATATGGTAAATGCTCCAGAAGACCATGCCTCCCTCTCAGCAACAGCAGTGCCCCCATGCTGAGGTCAATATAGTGTCAAGCATGCCAGAGATCTCCCTCAGTTTGCGACCCAAGTTTCAGCAGTCAACATCATCTAGTGGGACATTGTTTGTCAAAGTCTCAGTGGAACATGTACTTAGATTACATTGTACCTTAAGAGAACAGTTTGTTATTGTATGCATCAAGTGATGATTTCATAGTAAATAACAGTTGTAAATATTGTATGCTTTCCTGTGGCAAAGGACCGCCTCAAGTTACGTGAATATTTTTATTCATTTGTATAATAAAGTGAGCAAATATTTCATGTTATAGTTACAATGATCCATCTCCTATAGCAATTAAATGACCTACTGCTATGGCCAGATGATTGAAGTTTTGTTTGGTCACAATAAAAAGGATATAGGTAGGTCATATGCCAACCACAACCACAAGCATACCATCAGTAAAATGGACATGCCGTGTGGCTAGGGCCTCCCATCAGGTAGACCATTTGTCTGGTGCAAGTCTTTCAAGTTGACGCCACTTCAGTGACTTGCATATCGATGGGGATAAAATGGTGATGATAAGGACAGCACAACACCCAGTCCCTGAGTGGAAAAACTCTCTGACCCAACCGGAAACTGAACCTGGACTGTTATACCATCAGTGATTCTGCAGTACAAAGTAAGGTGAGTCATCTGAAGTGCAGTGACCAGCAGTTAATGGGAGGACTATTGCTACAGTTAAGAATTTTTTAAATGCACAGGGTCCATTAACTGCAACTCCTATTACCAAACATTGCATACCAAAAGAGAGTGGTGCTCCAATGTATATGTAGCCAAATTGTGTGCTGCAGTGCTTACAACTGCTCATGGAAGGATTTATCAACCAACAACTGGCTAAACATATCACAGAAGCCAATGATAGTCCATCGAGAGCACATGTCATCCTGGTCCCAAGAAAGTCAATGGATGCCAGCAAGATTTTTTTTTATTTTTTTATTTTTTTGCATCTAAAGATATTTGATTGATTGAACTATCACCAATGCCAATCCAACACTAAAGATCACAGGGATGCCTGAAAATGTAACTGGATGAAAGTAATTCACTACAACAGATTTGTGTAGCAAGTACCACCATATGGAGGTAGGACATGAAGAGAGACCTAAAACACGTTCTTCAGTATTGTTGTGGTATTTTCAATATTGCCTGATACCATTCACGCTTAAAAATGTACCAGCCACATTTCAGACATTGCTAGAAGAGGTTTTGCATGGCTGAAACCTTGGTAGTGCATAGTGTATCTCAATAACATTATAGTATTTTTGGAGGATGGGGATGAACATGTGAAACAGATGGAAGAATTATACCACAGACTGAGAGCAGTACATCATAACTAATTATTGACAAATGTAATTTAGCCCAGACTCAGATCAAGTACCTGGGCTATGTCATCAGAGGGAAGGGCACATGATCTGATCCCCATTTAGTATCAACAGTTTCTGAATTTACAACTCTACAAACAGCAAAGTACTTACAGTTTTCTTCTGGGCCTTCTTCATTATTATTACCAAAAATTTGTAAAATGCACTGCACAAATTGGTCAATTGTTAAATCATTTGTTAAGGACAGGGATTAAACTTCAGTGGTTGACAAAGTATGAGTGTACCATTCAAGTGTTAAAGAAATCATTACCCAAAGACCCAGTACTGGTGTTTCCAGATTTTGACAAGGAGTTTATGCTTTCTTGCAATGCTAGCAATACTGCTCTCAGTTGTGTTTTGACTTAGGATATTGATGGGTAAGAGCATCCTGTGGCGTACACTTCTCAGCAGTTAAGCTGAGTGGAATGCAATTGCTTTATGACAGAGAAGGGAGTGTTAGCAGTGATCTATAGGATACATACTTTACATGTTACTTACACAGGCAGAAATTCAAAGTAGTGACAGATTATACTTCCCTAGAGTGGTTATTGGGCTTGAAGGATCCATCTAGCAGATTAAACATGTGAGCCCTTAAGCTGAGTGGGATGGACTACAGAGTTGTTCACAAATCTGGAAGAAAACATATGAACACAGACACTTTGAGCATGAAGTTGCAGTATTGCAAATGTTTGTAAAAAGTGTGAATGACTGGCAGACAGAACAGACAGCTGAGTGGACTATCAGTAATTTTGGTTGCACCCATATTTCACAACACACAAAAGTTTATAATAAAGCGCAATGAAATGTGGACCATGTGTAGTTGTTCCATTGTCACTAAGGAATCAAATGCTACAAGAACATGACTACGTTTTGTCAAGTCATGAGGTCTGAAGGGTGACAGATAGGAAAGTAGCTGAAAACTATAGGTGAAGTATGAAGAAAAATAATGGGGATCAGTACCTGTGGTATTGCATACCATGCACACAGTGGGTGGATCTCAGCCATAAAAAGAGATCTTGATATTTTGGGTCCATCAAACAAAGCTCCAGCTGGTAATAAATACATATTAACAAGCAGTGACCTTTATATGAAGTTACATCTATGACGGCAATTTCCAGTCAGCAAGCTGCTACAGTTGCTATGGAATAAGTGAATAACTGGATTTTTAAATTTGAGATGGCATAAACCTGAGTAACTGGCCAGAGTATTAGCTTATTATTTAATTTGGTGAAGCACCTATGCCTTATACTACATGTCTACAGATTACAGAGAAGTCCATTTCTTCCACAAGCAAATGGACATTTGGAAAATGTCCACTGAACAATATTGGGAAAAAAAAGACAGCTCCCTTTGATGTACTGAAGCTGCAATTAGGATCTGACATTGAGTCAGTAAACAAATTTGTAAAATGAATACATGAGGTGTTGACAGAGATCAATGAGCCAATACAAAATAACTGGAAAGGTGAAAATGTATGGGACAGCAAGCAAGTCAGATTCTACAATCCAGAGTTGTCTGAAGGGTGTTGGTTAGCAATTCATGCACACTAGAAGGTAAGACCAAGAAATTTTTAATGAAATATAATAGTTCATATCACATTATAAAGATGACTTGCCCAGTCAATGTTAAGATCTAGTTATCTACCCAAACTTTGATTGTACATATTAGTAGAGTAAACCCATTTGATGGTGTGATAGATGCTTTACTGCATATTCTGGTGACAGTACCATAGCAAAGCAATAAAGCAAAGAAGTTCAAGAAGGATGTGCTACCATACAAACTTAGGTCAAGCAACTAATTTACAGTGTATTTCTCCATGTTATGTTTTTCTTTGCTGTTTTGTAGTATTACCGGGTGATCAAAAAGTCAGTATAAATTTGAAAACTGAATAAATCACGGAATAATGTAGATAGAGAGGTACAAATTGACACACATGCTTGGAATGACATGGGGTTTTATTAGAACCAGAAGAATACAAAAGTTCAAAAAATGTCCGACAGATGGTGCTTCATCTGATCAGAATAGCAATAATTAGCATAACAAAGTAAGACAAAGCAAAGATGATGTTCTTTACAGGAAATACTCACTATGTCCACCATCATTCCTTAACAATAGCTATAGTCAAGGAATAATGTTGTGAACAGCACTGTAAAGCATGTCCGGAGTTATGGTGAGGCACTGGTGTCGGGTATTGTCTTTCAGCATCCCTAGAGATGTCAGGCGATCACGATACACTTGCGACTTCAGGTAACCCCAAAGCCAATAATCACATGGAATGAGGTCTGGGGACCTGGGAGGCCAAGCATGATGAAAGTGGTGGCTGAGCACACGATCAACACCAAACGATGTGCGCAAGAGATCTTTCACTTGTCTAGCAATATGGGGTGGAGCGCCATCCTGCATAAACATTGTATGTTCCAGCAGGTGTTTATCAGCCAGGCTGGGGATGATGTGATTCTGTAACATATCGGCATACCTCTCACCCATCACGGTAGCAGTTACAAAACCAGAATCATACATTTTCTCGAAGAAAAAAGGCCCAACAACAGTAGATGTGGTAAATCCAACCCATACCGTGAGTTTCTCATCGTGCAATGGAGTTTCCACGGCAGTTCTAGGATTTTTGGTAGCCCAAATTCTGCAGCTGTGGGCGTTGACAGAGCCTCGGAGCATGAAATGAGATTCGTTGGTCCATGACACGTTACTCAACCAATTGTCACCTCCAGTTCACTAAATTGCCGGGTAACAGTTCATGATGCTGATGGATTTTGTACAGGTAGCATTGGAGGGTACGCCTAAGTGGCAAAGAAACAGTAGTGTATGGAATGCCGGTGTGACGTGCGGCTGCACGAGCACTGACTTCCCCATGCATGGACGAATCCGCTACAGTCTCCATTTCTTCCAGAACTGTCTCAGCAGCACTACACCTTGTGCTCGGTTGACCATTATGGCGTCTATCGTTTAAACAACCCATGGCTTCAAACTTCGAAATCATTCTCACCACAGCTGCATTTGTCAACGGCCCTTTACCCATTCGAATCCCCTTCCTACGGCGATAGGATTGTAACGCTGAACTAACACATTCCCCATTCTGATAATACAGCTTCACTAAAAGCGCCTTTTCAGGTAACGTCAACATGCTGCGACTGCTGGCACATCTGATTCTCTCTCTCATTACAGCTCCTTTTATACATGATTGTCATGCGCAGTCACTGATGTTTTGCTGTCCAGCACCATCTGTCGGACATTTTGTGAACTTTGTTTGTTTTTGGTTCTAATAAAACCCCATGTCATTCCAAGCATGTGTGTCAATTTTTACCTCTCTATCTACATTATTCCATGGTTTATTACGTTTTCAAATTTATACTGACTGTTTGATCACCCGGTATATTTGTATTGTATTTTAGTGGTTAATAACATATTATAGTGAGCCACATGTTATTTTTGTTATGTGGACGCTCTTTTAGAAGAAGCAAGGGGAACAGATGTGCATTCCTTTCCACTAGGTGGTGCACCAGCAGGAGCACCACAAGGAATAGTTGTATTCATGGCACTAGTACACCTCATAGGAGAAGTTGGAAGTGCAGTCTTGAACCAATCACTCAGCTCTGGAGTGTCACTTTCCAAACAACCAGATGTATTGCTGACTAGTCATCACTGGACACTAGGACTAACTTGTGAGTTTTTGAAAGATTTGCAGACTACAAAGAGATATTAAGGGATTAACACAGGATGGGACAGAAAGAAGCTGTTGTCTCAGAGACTAGCAATGAGTACAAGGAGCTGCAGCTTTTATATGACAAATTAAGAGCACAGATGGTGAAAGTGATGGATTTAGTACTGCAGACAACTATACATAGAAAGAGGGGATGGATTAATGTAGGCATGACCTCATTAAAAACCTTATTTGGGACAGCAAACCAAGAAAATGTGCAAAAAATTAATACAACAAAAAATCAGGTGCAAGAGACAGTAGAAGGTGTGCAAATCATGGTAGAGTGTCATATCACTCAACTAACAAACTTGGAATGCAATGTACTGAGCAATACTAGAGTGATAGAGAAGGTAAGTAAATAACTCAAGGAAAGTATATGAAGTACAGTAGCAAGCAGGAAGCTGTACATCACACAGCACGTGGGCAGTTAATTTCAGGCTTGATATTCCTGCAATGATTTTTGAAAGGATTACATCAAACATAAATAGATTTTCTGAAAGTACTTAAGTAAGTAGTGAAATTGGCACAAAGCAATTTAGTGCTACTTTATAGCCTAGGCACCCTCGAGGTCACAACATATAAAGTCAGGTTACTCATGCTGATCTGACTTCCAGTAGTAAATTGAAGCTCTCATTATCAATGCTACACCATTAGTAAGTATCCTATGAAGTGGGAAACCATGAGTTATTTGGTGCAGCGTTGGACTGAAGAAGTATTAACAATTATGGAATGAGGCAATGCGCATACTCTCATGACAACACAGGATTTTCTGGAGTGTAAATTGGGATGGTGGTGGTTAGTGTTTAACGTCCTGTTGACAACGAGGTCATTAGAGATGGAGTGCAAGCTCGGGTTAGGGAAGGATTGGGAAGGAAATCGGCCGTGCCCTTTCAAAGGAACCATCCCGGCATTCGCCTGAAACGATTTAGGGAAATCACGGAAAACCTAAATCAGGATGGCCGGAGACGGGATTGAACCGTCGTCCTTCCGAATGCGAGTCCAGTGTGCTAACCACTGCGCCACCTCGCTCGGTGTGTAAATGGGGAGTATCGCTATTTGTCCAACTATGATGATAAAAATGGATACCTGTCATGTGAGGTACAGCTGTTCAGAGGTGAACATGATACCACACAGTGTCACAGAGAAGTGCAGGACCTAAACAGCATTTTCAGAAAATAGAAACCCACTCAATTTACTGAGTCTATTCACTAGAAAATGTAATAATCAACTGTTACAAGGATGGAAAATGGGGGCATGGTATCACTACTGGTATGACCATGATTGAACTGTCAACACAAATACTATATGGGCCAGACAAACTCTGAGTATACTGCCTACCCAGAATCTAACCTGTCTTAATGATACCTTGAATTCAGAAACCCTATACTCAAACAATGAGCTAATCATGAGATGTTACACAATAATTCTTCAATGTAAATTTTGTAAATATACACTATGAACATGAAGTTGGTCTAGGGAAACACCAACCCAAAATTCGGGCTAAAGTTTTTGAAAAATGGGGCATTGTTGCACAGAAACCCTCTTCCCAGGTGCAATAATAATTTTTGAAACTATTGGTCAACTCAGATGTTAAAAAAACCCAAGTCCAACTTATAACATGTGACAATCATTTCAAAAGTATGCAAAGAGTACCAATACTGCAAAAGCACAACCATCATCATAACTCATTGTCACACAGTGAGCAGAACCATAGAAAGGAGCACAAATGGTGAATATGAGAGCACCCATAATTTAGTTGTGCAAACTCTACAATTCAGAGTAATAATATGCAACATCCGAGCTCTGCTGATAGAAGGTATTCGAGTACTGATGAGAAATGCAGGGGCAGGGAAAACTGTCTGTCATAGAGACACCATAATGGGGACATGGCCACTGACACCTCAGGTTAAATGAGGGCAAATGGATGCTTAACCTGCTACAATGACAGAATATCTGGTTTTAAATAACCCTGTTCCAGACATCTCATCCTCAGTGTGTGCCATTCCATTTTGCATTGCCGATGGAATGACAGTCTTGCTAGTTGCAGATTAACTCTGTTGGCAAACCGTGATGTGCTGCTTGCCACCTGTTTGAAGACTTCAGCTATGAGACCGCAACCTGGACTTCATAGCATTACACTGCCACTATCAACAGATCACAGCTGCAAATGACAGAAGATGCAGACCTTCTGGGCCTTCCTCTGGTGAAACGCCAAATCAGCTCACTGATAGCTGCCATTTTCTGTTTGCTGGGAACCTGAGCATCCCAGGCTGTATGTGTACTATGTGTACTGCCTTCCTGGCTGTACACAGTGTTTGCTGAAGGAGTCCTGGGCTTCTGCCTTCATGACAACTTACATCTGGAAGATGCTGTGGGTACAGGTCTTAGTGCATTTCCAGCTTTGAGAGCATTGAATTCCATTGTATCCTGAGAGGCATCTCCAGTGGCTGCCTTACTAGCCACTCCTACAGCACCCCATGTTGCCTTGCTGTCAGGCAGTGTGTCTGACCTGCTGCAAGCTACATGAGCTGCTGAAGTTCTGTCTCTGAGCATTCCTTGCCAATGCCTGACTGATGAGCCCCACCTGTTCCCTGCACACTGGAGAAGACAGTACTCATTCTAGTAATCACATTAATAACATTTCATTACAGATAGCACTGTCTCACTGACGCATTCGAGTGTAAGACCTCAGTTCATGGCCTCCAACACTCGTAACACCACTGCCTCACCTGTGCAACCTCAGTGCCCACTTATGTCCTGGCCCAAGGGGTGACTGTTACAGAACTGTACATGTTTCATGAAATAATTCCTAAGCAATTCTTGATATAAGTGTAGATGATAAGGATGGAAATGGTGACATATTAAAGTGTAATGCAGTTTTAGAAATGCAGATGTCCTGATCAAACTGTTGATTGGATACATGTGGATTCATTGCAACAGAACTGAGATAATTAACATTTATAAATTTGTCTGGGTCTGTTCTGTAATGATTGTTTTGCCTTGCGTTGAAAATCCCATTTACTATGTATAACTGACAAGAGTGACAAATAGTAAATTTCTTAAATAGATAACTTTTCAAAACTATCAAATGTCCAAAACACCTTTTTAAATGGTGATTCCTATTTTTTGAACTTTTCCTCACACTTTCTGTTGCAATATCTCTAATGCTGTTGGTACTTGATTTGTTACAGCACTAAACATACAAGAAAGAAGTATAAACTTCATATGGAGCAGGTGAATGAAGTTTTTGAAATTTTTTTGACTTTTTTGCACTACATAATTAAAAAATTTACTCTATAATAGTTTAAAAAATGGAGTTCCAAAAGGATTCTAATTTGAAGATTTTGATTGGCAGCAAGCATCTTGAGAGGGAGCAATCTGCCCCCCTTGATGCAGCAATGATGAATGGATTTCTTTTGCTAAGGTTAATTAAGTGCTGGGCACTGACCTCTAAACTGCAGTTCAGCTTAATTACAGGTGAGGTTTGTATAAAATGTGGCTCTTGGCCAAATGAAGTATTGTGTGTAGAAAATATAGTATATATTTCTGCTGTTTGATGTTTAGAAGACTTCCACTCTAAACCCCTTACAGACTCTGAAATATTAAAACAGTATCAATTGAGAGACTGATTTTACTTCCTTTGACTTGTTTTTGAGCACTGACTGATCTTAATTTAACAGTGCTTCACAATACATTTAGCAGTTTGTGTTTTTATAGTGTATTTTTGTATAAATCTACATGGATTGTAACTGAGCTAGGTGGCACAGTGGTTAGCACACTAGGCTTGCATTTGGGGGGTATAACAGTTGAAACCCACCTCCAGCCATCTAATTTAGGTATTCTGTGATTTTCCTACATCGCTTCAGGCAAATGCCAGGATGGTTCCTTTAAAAGAGCATGGCCAACTTCCTTCCCCATCCTTCACTAATCTGATGGGACTGATGTCCTTGCTGTTTGGTCCACTCCCCTGAATCAACCAACAAACCATGGATTGTAGAACTACTATAGACACTAAATCAATGTTGGATGAAAATATTTTGACACAGTATCACTTCTGGAAAAGTAAATCTGAAATTTATTGATTGCTTTTAACCATCTTCTTGTGAAGCTACCCTGCCTGAATATTCTGACAGTGATGAGATAAAATATTACTTTAAACCATATGGTAGAATTATTTAAAAATTAGCAACTATATGTGAAGCTTTTGTTCTCTCTGATTACATTCTTCATAGTAGTATAGGCAAAATGATTCCATTGAACTGAATATTATCACTTATGTAGTGGAAGCAGCAGGATTGTCTTAAATGATTTTTCCTTCTTCTTTTTCTATGCTAAGTCGCCAGTGAGTTAAGAGGAATGAGAGATAATCACATTTTGTCACTTCCTTCAGATTAGCTTGGAGATGCAATGCACTGGGCAGCTTCACAATTTTCAGTATTACTACCACACATGAAGAGTAACTGCACATCATAGTATGGTGTAAGTGACACATGTTAATGTAAGTACTTTGATGAGAGAGGACAAGTGATTGCTTATTTTTCAAAGATCTTAAACCAAGCTCAAGTAAACTATTGCCAAATAGGGAAACAAAAACTTAAAACCAATATTCATCAAATCATTGACTATAAACAACTGCTAGCAATATCCATATTCTATGAGTTGATTGTGGAAAGAATGGTCTAGTGGTTATGGGAATAATTACTTGTCTTAGTGTCTATAATAATCTGCATTATAATATGGCAACTGCCAAAAGTACACAAGCTGACACTTTTCCCTGTATGGGCATGGGACCAGTTCCAGGTATTGATAAACAATATATTCAATATTCTAAACTTGACTGTGGTATTGTTTGCCACCTAATGTGAAGGCACACTTTTCTGTCCCCCATGGTTTTCTCCACTTTCACTAGAGTGCTCTACGGTGGTCATCTTTGGCAGACTAAATTAAAAAGTGTCACAAAACCAGGTAAGTCTGTGTATTTCACATGTTTATTTGCATATACAAGCTGACTTCTTTACACTTCTTTATGTGTGTGTGTTGTGGCTACCTGCTACCATGTGTTCACGTGTTATAGCACACAACATGTCACCTGGAAAAAACTGCATTACAAGCCATAAGCATCCTAAGATGAGAGTTATCTCTACCATGCACTTCTGTGCCACAGCACCTGCGTTTTACCTGAAAAACATGCTACAGTAACTTCTCCCAGCTCCTGATGCTTTCCATGCTGATTCCCAGCTGTCCACACAATGATCACAGTGATTAAATATTTCTTACGTATTCAAGCTATTATTTTATCAGAACTTAACTGCTTTGCACAGTGCTATGACACAGGCACACAAACTGTGCAGATGTCAAAGGTCAATCAGTACTGTGTGCCTATTACACAAACTGTATTGCAGGCTTCCCATAACACCCATGAAGAACTGATTGGTATAGGAATAACATGATATTTTGGGGCATGAATGACTCAGCACCACCTCATCATGACCTTTCTGATGGTGGAGTATGCACTTAATGGAGTCTGTTAAGATAAAGCAAGTGCAGTGTGATCTGACCCCTTTGTGAACATGGTAACTTGCTGTGGCAACATGTATGTGGCTATTAGAGATGAAGTCTGAATGTTGTTAGAGTAGTTTCAACTGACTGTGTATTGTTAATGTTCCAATAAAGGAACTGTTCAAATCCAGACATTCTTCAATGACCCATTTCTATGGTTTACTGTTCCCTTTTACCCTGCTTATCGATAATGCTACTGTATCTGTATGTTACACTCAGTGAGGAACAAATTTCCACAGTGTCACCATGTGTGTGAGATAAATTTACTTTGAAAATTTAGATTCTTGCATTTTCCATTTCTCTATTGTCTCTCACTGATTTTATTGAAAATTGTGCATGTAATGTGAAATACTGTTTATGTCCTTACAATGAGTGTCATAAAAAGTAAAATTGTTTTAAATTATAAATTGTAAACAACATTTGTGTATCTCTCAGTTATACCACTAATTTCAATGTATATGTACATGAAGAAAGGTAGAGTCTTATATCTTTTGGAAGTTTACAAGTGTCATGTATAAGATATTTTGTGATAAATCAAAGACTTTATTACACTTGTCAGATCTTCAAATTTTGAATGCTATGTCTCATTTAGTAAATCTCTTTTTCCTATTTCCAGCATAAATGCTTGCATAATTCCTGGAATATTTAAAATCCTTGCATCCTTTGGCCAATTTGTTCTGAGGAAGACATTAAAAACTTAGAATTATGATGTAAACATAGCAGTTATGAACTTAAATACTGTGGCATAACAGTGCACTCAGCACATATGATGACTGTCATGGTATGTTACATTTACTGTGTCCCTTCAGTAGCACTATACATTTTTGACATTTGTCATAGATATCTGCTATCTTCTTGTTTGTTACACATCTCCTGACTTAGCCATAAAAAGTCTGAGAGATAAATTTCGAAGAAGGCTTAGGGAACCAACAGGTTTTATTCCAGGTATTTTTCTTGTTATAACACAAAATCAGTTCCTTAGGTGTATATCACTTGAGTTTCTGAAGTGAGCTTTCAATATAATAGGTTCATAAATCACAAGAGAATCAATGAGCTTCTGAAATTAAGTTATTTCTCTACAATTCCAAAACACATTGAACCAGATGCACTGCAACCCTGCTGTGAATACTCTTACCAGTACAAGAATGAGTTAGTTGCTATTACCTTTGTCAGCATATGGAAATCAAACTTACTACATTTAATCTGTTGAAAGCTGCCACAAATGAGTGTGCTGGGTGTGCTACTGAGAGGTTCATATCTGACACAGCAAAAGTATTTCAACTACTATCTTCCCCATTCATAACTTCTCCCCTTCAGTTAATACAGGACCTATTCCCACTTGTTCAACCTGTCAGTGAGTGGTGTGTCAGTGATAATTCAAAGGGTCCTGTACAGGGTGACAGGGATCAGGGAGAACTCAGAGTACTATAGCAATCCCTCCAACCAACATGTTGAAAGTATAGTCTCCCACTGACACTGAAACTGAGCCAGCATGACACACATCTCCTGCTGAGATGTCTGCTATGTTCCATGTCAGGTGCAACCAAGTGCCAAAAGATAAGGACTCTATTCTTCATTAACAGTTATAACATAAGGTGGATAATGGTAGTCCTTAGTGAGTTTGTAGCAAGGGATGAGAAGGATTACCCTCTGAACTCAGGGTGTATGCCTAGCGACCTCATTCAAAATCATGAAGAGGCCCTTCCAGCACCCACTGAGGAAACACAGTGAACAAAGCTGCAGTTAGAGGTAAATATTGTAACAAATGCATTTCATTAGAGCTCCCTCATCATACTTGTATCATTACTGTGACTGAAAAAGAAAGGTTAAAAAGACCGGCCTTGGTCATGGAAATTAAAAGATTCTCACAATCTGCAGAATTATCTATAGAAATAACACGGATCACCTGTTTCTGCGTCAAGAGGGAGGCTCAAAACAGAGATTTTAAACATTATATGACAAGTTAGGCTCCAACTTTCAACATTTGTTCTTTAGGGTCTCCATCACTGGATCATGGATGCATTGCATATTGCAGGCTTCTTCCTAAGCAGGTGAATGTATGTGGGGTGCACTCAAGGGCATTTTAAATGTCAGTCAGCTCTCAATCTAGAGTAGTTAATGATGGTTGTAGGAGATCCTGGTTAGTGTATAACCCCAAAAGTTTCTACTGTAGATAAACTAGTAAAATAATGGTGATCAACTCTTGAAATGTTCATAACAAAGTGCTATAGTTCAAAGCTTTCCTAAAAAGTAGTGGAATTGATATATACTAGGTACAGGAAACTGCAAAAATCACAAAATTTCAAGCAGTAAGCTATCTGAGCTAAGTTTCTACATCTATATCCCACAAATTAAAATCATTTTGATCAACGGTTGAAGGATTCACAACAAAGTTCCATAGTTCCAAGCATTGCAGAACTATTGTGGCGTTGATATAAACTGGGTACAGGAACTTGCCAAAATCACAAGATTTCAAGCAGTGAGATATTTGGGGTAAATTTTTACATATATGTAATCCACCTTATTGATTGTGACAGAGGGTGCTTTGAGCACCACTGTCACTTCCCCCATTTGCTGTTTCATTCACTAATGGTTTGTGGAATGAATGACTGTTGATAAACCGCCAGGTAACCTGAATCTCTCTAATTTTATGTTACTGGTCTTTTCTAATCATGTACCAAGAAAGAAACAATATATTCATTGATATTTATACAAAAGATCCTTCAGAATTTTAACAGCAAACCACAATGTGATGCAGAATGACAGTCTTGCAGTGCCTACCATTGAAATTGACTGAACATATACACAGTGATTTCATAGTTATTAAATGAAGGTGTACTGAATTGCACAGCTCTTCTTTGAATCTTCTCTATGTGAGTTATCAATCCTGTCTGGTGATGAGGGTGAGAAATATTCAAATATTGGTCAAATAAAGGTTTTGAAAGGTACCTTCTTTATCAGTAGGGTGCACTTCCTGGTGATCCTCCCAATGACTCTGAGTCTGTCATCCACAGAACCTATGATTACTTTTACTTGTAGTCATCACATTTTAAATCAATCTGTACACATTCCTGGATATTGTATGGATGTGACTGCTTCCAGTGATTGTTCTGCAATCATGTAATTATACAATAATAGGTCTTTTTCTCTACTTATCTGTGACAGATAACATTTGTTTATTCTGAGGCTCAACTGCTAATCCCTGAACCAAATGTTGATCCTCTGGAGGTCCTCCTGCATTTTGTTACAAGTTTTTAGTCTCGCAGTTTCTCTGTGTACAACAGCATGATCCAGCAAAAGGTTTAACTGGATGGAAAAAGACAGGCTGAAGGGAAACTGAGATAGTGTATTCATTACAGAAGACAAGAAATTCAAATACATTGAAATATCAATTGAAGTTGCATTCAAGATTGCTTTCAATGGATTTAGTACAAAGGATGAGCATAAACTCATAACTTAGTCCTCCATCAATTACCAGATTCACCCCAAGATGTGACTGCAAACCTTAATCAGCTCACTAGTACATATGTTCCCCAGATATATGGTCATGATTGGAGGGGACACCAATGATCCAAAAATCAACTGGAATAGTAACACTTTTGTAAATAGTAATTGACCTCAACCAAGAACTTCAAGTCACTGTGATGGACTGATTGACATCTCATGTGGCCAAATTTTATGCCAAGAGAATTCACCGATCTGTTAAAGAGATATGACAAATACTTAAATCTGAATGGTGATTAAGTGTAGAAGTAATAAAAGATGTAGTTTGAATGTTTCAAATATATTTGTTTGTATTACTCTAGCATTTTATTTATAGCTTAATATACTGTAAGTTATTTTCTCACACACCATTTTTATATTAATTAGTTTGGATTTAATTAGATATATCATTTCTTTTAAACTAGCTTATCCAAATATTTGAATTTATAAGTAATTGACAGCTAACAATATTCCCACAAAATGGGTTATTTTGATATTGACACCGATGTAAATACAGCAACATGAATAACAATAAACGGCATTTATGATGTAATTGCAAAACTAGTCCATGTTTTAAAACAACTATATTCCTACTTCTATTTCTATTATTGTTTTTAAATTACATCTTACCCTTTCTAACAGTGAAAGTGTTGCTTTCAGTGCCCCCTCTGGTCTTCCAAATGGGAAACAATACCTAGAATATGAAATGAAAATGGCATTACAGGTATTTTGTACGCAATACCAAGTCTTCTCTAAGACAAGAAATTATATTATTTTATTTTCATCTTTTACAAAGGATCTGGCAGTCTCTTGAATGCAGAATAACTTACAAGATGTTCATTTCTATTTAAAAACAAGACAACAGAATGAGTTAACTCTGTGGAACTTTATGATATTACTGTGCTAATATTAATTATATTATAACATAATACATTGATTTTAAGAGATTCTTCAATAGAGTACAAAGAGATTCCAAAGAGGAAGATTTTTTTATTTCATTTGAAGATTGTTTATTTCACTCTTACACTATAATATAGCCAAAAGACATTATATAATTATACTTTAGAATGTTATTCAGTAGATGTTTAAATATGTATCTCACTGTTCTCTGTAATACCGTTTAACTCCTGAATTTTTTGAATAGAGTTTTTATGGACTTAGCATTATTATCACGTTTTCCACATCTTCTGAGAAAAGGGAAATATTGGTCATCAGGATGTTAGTGTTTAATGTATTAATGATTAATCAGTTGGAGAAGTCTCTGAAGAATGGTCTGTAACTATTGCTATTATAAATAATTAAGGAGTAAGGGAGACCACCCAACATACAGCAGAAACATTGAATACTCAACAAATACACTAACAAGAATGAAAACTTTCTAGCTTTCTGACAAACCATTTAATGAGTTGGAGAACACACACACACACACACACACACACACACACACACACACACACAACTGTGCAGCTACACTGTGTCTGCTGAACACACAATGTCAGGATTACAGTTCGGCAAGTGGTATCGGGTAAGGGCTTGTGCTGGCTCAGATGGAAAACAAGGAAAGTGTAGTAAGAAGAAGGAGGAGGGGTTGGGGAGGAGTAGTTGGCACCTCAGACAGAGGAAGGCAGTGTGCAAGATAGGAATGTGGCAGTGGATGGCAGCAAATTAACAGGACAAGATGCAACATGGGTATCTGAGCCTCTGAGATTGAGTGGCACATAACGATGTTATTGTCGTTTGGAAGGGGGTTACAGGTCAGATGATGGGGAGATTACTGTGTGGATGGTGTGAGTGGAGTGGGCTAGTGGGGTAGGAGAATTGTGGAAGCAAAGGAGGTGTTGCAAGCATAACTTCCACCCTAGCAGTTCTCAAAAACTGGTGACAGATGGAATCAATGAGAGGGCACGAGTTGTGAAGCAGCCATTGCCGTCAAGCACATTGTGCTCAGCAGGGCCTTCTGCCAATGGTGGTCAACTCTGTTCCTAGCCACAGTTTGATGGTGGACATTCTTTCTGATGGACAGCATGTTGGTGGTCATACCCACATAAAATGCTGTGCAGAAATTGCAGCAGAGCTTGGTGTACAACACTGATGCTTTCATAGGCGACCCTGCCTCTAATGAGACAGGATGAGCCTGTGGGAGAAATGAAGTAGGATGTGCTCAGCTGGAGATGCAGGGATATGTCCTTGTGGCATGAGGTTGGGAGTGGGCATGAGAGTGGCATAGGAATGGCCTAGGATGTCATGTAGATTTTTCAATGGGGGCATAGTAACCAGCTGCAATGTCCTCCCATTGAAAGGCTCTCTGCTCTTGTCAATCAACAACTCCAACTAACTGTCCACAGCCAATTGTCTCATATTAAAGACACAATCACTTCTTTCATTGAACCTCAACCATCCCCACTACATTAAAAACTGGATTTCTACTTACAATGGTTGATTACACCTCCTTACACACCAAACCCCTTATGCTCGTGGCCTTGCTGCTGTTGAACCTAACCTCTGCCACTTCCCTTCTGACACCAAACCCATAACCTCATTCATTATACACCTCACCTATTATATGAGGACAAGATATGCACAAAATTCCAATGCACAGTAATGGACACCAGTGTGGCAACCTACTGTGACAACATGTTTATGAGCCCTCTAGGGGAAGCCTTCCTAGCCAGGTTCACTAACAATATCATCATAGAATGAATGGTCACTATTAAACTGTGGCATAGAACAGAACTGACGGTCCAGTGGCAGAACATGTCACTGAGCATTACATACTTGATTTCATTGGTTTCTTCACAAATGACGTTGTTTGGATCTCTCCCCCTAGCACTGTCTTTTCTGAACTACAGAAATGGGAGTTATCCTTGCAACACATCCTTCACTCCTGTAATACTCCTGGCCTCAATATCTACTCAGCCACTGCACCCACACCCTCCACCCAGCAATCTTCTCCTCCTCTGTCCTGCCACCCATTCTCAGTCTGCATTTTCACCTCTTTATCATTGTGCATGGCCCAATCTCAACAGCTCCAGTGCACATGTGTTACATTCCTATTCCATACACCTGCTGCCACCTGCTCGTCCTGCTGAACTGCAAACTTGCCACTGTGTTTTCAGCCAGCATGATGCAGATGCACAGGTGTGTGGGTGTGTATGTGTGTGTGGGCGCGCGCGTGTGTGTAGGTGTGGGTGTGCGCACACGTGCGCTCGAGCGCGTGTGTGCGTGCATGTGCACGTGTGCATGTGTACATATTACCCAGTTTGTTAAATGATTTTGACAAAAGCTGGCAAGTTCTCAGTCTTTTTGTGTATCTTTTTATGACTGAATGGTTCTACTACACGATGGGTGGTTTCATTAACTCCTGAATTATTTAAAGTCTCCCAGAACATTCCACGACTAATATTTTTGTAACATCCTTGTGTAATACAAGACAATGAAGTTAATTCTGCAAATTACAAGTTTATCATTACTCCTCAATCAATGATGGAGATTCACTTTTTCATGGAAAATTTTAATAATCTATTATCAATGCTTTCATCATTTACAATGCATAATTTATAGCTGCTGAACTCTTATATGCATTTTAAACAATAGGTTTCTTACTTAAACCAAAGAGAGAAAAAGTATATTGTAAAATAGAAGAAATGGTACAGAGATGAAGTCTAATAACATTCTTATGTTGGCAATGATGAACTGCAAAGTGAAGAATATGCAGTTTTCTACAGTGGTGCTCCATTGGCTAGAATCTGCAAGAGAAGACTGACAAGATGTTTATACATATGAGAACAGCACCATATATAATACCCCTCATGGTCACAAAGATCTGCAAATATTATAAAAATGGAATATCAGACTCTGTGTACACATTCCATAGCTGAAAATCAAAGGTAAATCTCAGAATAATAAGTGTGAGCAGTTCATCTAACAGAAAAGGGATATTGACACATATTTAAATGCACTTAAGTGCACTTCAGGAAATTTGTCTCACTGACCATAAAAAATGCCATGATATAAGACAGTGTCAAACATGCTCAGATATACACAGAACAGCAATATATGCCAGAGAAAATATTGCCAACTATACTGTAAATACGTGGGAAATCTCTGGTAGGATGTATACTGATCGTGCATCAGAAAAACCTCAAGGAGGGGGCGCTAAAGATAACTTGAGCTACCTTTACTTTTACCATAATAAAATATAATCAAGTCACATGCAAAGTTCAAGAAAGTTTTATTTAAACTGATTATACAACTACAAGACAATATCATCTTATGATATAAAAAAGTTACAATCCTGGTTCTCTTCCTTAAATGATGAATTCTATGTGCCTATTCTTCCTGTCAAATTGATTAATTACATTATCAATAGGACAATCAATGTCAGAGTGAGTGTTCAACAGTACAACAGAGCAATAAGAAATAGTAGGATATTCACAACTCTTCTTGATCAATCACCAGACAGAATAATGTATTGAGATCACCAGAATGGCCACAACTTTTCTTGTAGGTATGTATTAGTTCTGTGCCACACAGAAACATATAAAATATGATGATGCAGATACATGTGCTACATAGGAAAGTACAACTACTTGGTAACTCCATTCAGTCGAGTCAACTGACGAAAGAAACGAATGACTTGTGTGCGGGCTGACTGGTGGGAGCAGTGCGGATGGCAAAGTGGGCATACCCACAAGGGGGGTGGGGGGTGGGGGCATGTCCCCCATATGTATCTGCCACTGGCAAGAACTGTAATACAAGGATACAAAGGATACCACATAATGTGTGACAAAGCTTCTGCTATTTGCAATATACAATACTTATATGACTTTGTTAAGGACATCAGTTGTTAAATAACATAGTTCACAGCTAGTGCTGTGATTTATGTCTCATTAGCCTCATTTACCATGTAGAAGGGCAGTAAATATTGAATATATTAACCCTCCCTCCAGTTGTATGAGCCATTATGTCATCAAAATGGTGGTCATCAACCACACACCAAAATCCAATATAGTGTGCTAAAAAAATACCATAAAAACAGCTATTCTCATGATATCACACTCATTAGATTCCTCAAATCACAAACTATCATCTTTTAACCTAATGTAGACCTTGTAGTTGAGACAGTTCAATTTGCCATCACAGCCTAAATTAAAAAAATAATGTAGAATCAAAATAAATATTGTCAGTACTCTGTTCTCTCTCTTTTTGTGCATGTATAGGGTGACAATTATTGAACTATATGAGAAAAAATGTAAATTAGTTACAAAATAAGGCACGCACATAGTTTATTCAACATGTAAACATCACCACAGACATTCAGATTTAGGCTATGGCATATTCAATATGCCTGCCAACATCGGCATGATATGGCTCTGACAAATAGCAAAATTCTGCATGACCTGCTGAAGTTTCAGTATATTGATGCTGTCGATGACCTCCTGAATGGCTGTTTTCAGCTCAGCAATGGTTTCAGGGTTATTGATGTACACCCTATCTTTAAGATAGCCCCACAAAAAGGAGTCACATGTGTTCAGATCTGGAGAACATGTGGGCCAATTGAGGCCCATGCCAGTGACCTCTGGGTACCCCAGAACCAGAATGCAGTCACGAAAGTGCTCCTCCAGGACATCAAACACTCTCCTACTTTGATGAGGTCAAGCTCTGTGTTGAATGAAACACATCTTGTCAAAATCAGGGTCACTTTGGATAATGGGGATGAAATCATCTTCAAAACCTTCACGTACCATTACGTAGTTGCTGTGCCATCAAGGAATATCACACCAATTATTCCATGACTGGACATTGCACACCAGACGTTGCTGGTGAAGAGACTTCTCAATCATGAAATGTGGATTCTCAGTCCCCCAAATGTGTCAATTTTGCTTATTGATGAACTCATCCAAGTGAAAGTGGGCATCATCACTAAATCAAGGCATACAGTGCATATTAATTCCCATTAAGCCCCATGGTCAACCATGCAGTTTGAACATCCTAACACAGTCTGTTCTGAAGTTATGATGATTTTATTTCATACAGTACAATAATTGTCGTCCTTTATGATCATGCACACAGTAAGATCAATGTTTCACAGATCAAAGCCAACATGCACTAGTGATAACCCCCCAAAAAAGGAAGGGGAGGGGGGAATAAAGATATATATCATAAGACATAATTTAATATGCTGAAAAACAATGATAAATATACACTGATATGAGTTGTTCTTAAATTCTTTTTTAATCACAACTGTTGACATATTCCTCCCAGAAGGTCCCTGTTTATGGAAATTGGTTGACTGGAGTGAAGTCTACTCACATGACTGATATGGTGCCAGTGAGCTGAAATCATCACATAGCTGATGCTTCATTTAGACAGGAAATTAGATTGCTGTCTGATAACACAATATGTAAACTGTAAGATGGGTGTTGCAGTACCTCCCTGTAAAATGTAATACCTTGATGCAATAAGAAATTACACTATGGGATTGGAAAGTGTTGTGGAGCAGTCAAGATGTTCATTGCCATGCATTTCTAAGAAAGCAGTCACAAAACCATTCTTGCAGGCTGTCTTACTTGGAATTCCTGTGTTGACTGAGAACAGAAATGGTAATGTGTGAGGTCCCTTGGTGCCTGAGTGCAGTTTCCCCTACACTTTACTGTGCTTTAAATGATACAAAAGACAAAATCTCTCTACCAAGGTACTCAAATGAATATTTTAGCCATTTACAGTCACCAGCTAAATGCAGAGATGCTGCAGTGTCATAACCCTTGCATGTCATCCTGTATGTCATTTATTGTCAAGGTTGTTATGGACCATGGATAATAATATGCAATATCTAGCATGTTGTTTCACTCACTGTAGTCTTCTCAATGTAGATTCCAGTAACAATTAAGATTGTGAATAAACTGTCACAGTCTTGGTGACTGAAGATTGACAATACAAAGTGTGTTGAAGCAAGCTGGGTTCTCTTATTTTCCCATCTGTCTCCTTAAATTCATTTTATTTTTGGTTTTGAGTAATTACCATTAAAATACATAAGTACAATCTGCATTTTCAAAAGAGAGAAACGTTGGCCCTCATTCTTAAGAAATATACCACCAGATCTAATTTGTGATTAGTTTTGCAGATGTAATTAATTTCCTAATTTATTTTGACCATTCCTAGGTAATACTTTTGTTATAGGGTGCAATCAGTAATTGTTTTGGGACTTAGATTCTACTGTTGACTTATAAACAAATATAAATTCTATACTAATTATAGACATTTGGAAGAAGAACTACTAGGATTCTTAAAGCATTTATTTGGCTCTAGATGAGATTAGATTAGATTAGTACTTGTTCCATAGATCATGAATACGACACTTCGTAATGATGTGGAACATGTCAGGTTAATAAAAGGTGTCCATACAAGATATTACATTACACAAAATATTACATGACACTCAATATTTTTAATTTTTTTTTCTGTCAGACTTTTGATGCTATTAGGTAAGTGACCAAAGACTTTTGTGGCAGCATAATTTACCCCCTTCTGAGCCAAAGTTAGATTTAACCTTGAGTAGTGAATATCATCCTTTCTCCTAGTGTTGTAGCCATGTACACTGCTATAATTTTGAATTCGTTCAGATTGTTAATAACAAATTTCATAAGTGAATATATATATTGTGAGGCTACAGTGAAGATCTCTAGCTCTTTAAATAAGTGTCTGCAGGATGATCTTGGATGAGCTCCAGCAATTATTCTGATTACACACTTTTGTGCAATGAATACTCTTTTACTCAATGATGAGTTACCCCAGAATATGATGCCATATGAAAGCAGAGAATGAAAATAAGTGTGGTAAGCTAATTTACTCAGATGTATATCTCCAAAATTTGCAATGACCCTAATAGCATAAGTAGCTGAACTCAAACGTTTCAACAGATCCTCAGTGTGTTTTTTTCCAGTTCAACCCCTCATCAATGGATACACCTAGAAATTTCAAATATTCTACCTTAGCTACCAATTTCTGATTGAAGTCTATACATATATTAATGGTGTCATTCCATTTACTGTGTGGAACTGTATATACTATGTTTTGTCAAAGTTTAATGAGAGCCCATTTGCAGAGAACCACTTAATGATTTTCTGAAAAACATCATTTACAATTTCATCAGTTAATTCTTGTCTGTTGGGTGTGATAGCTATACTTGTATCATCAGCAAAAAGTACCAGCTTTGCATCTTCGTGAATATAGAATGGCAAGTCTTTAATATATATTAAGAACAGCAGAGGACCCAAGACCGAACCTTTTGGCACCCCATTCTTGATTGTTCACCAGTTTGAGAAATCACCAGTTTTTTGTATATTATGTGAACTGTTTATTTCAACTTTCTGCACTCTTCCAGTTAGGTATGATTTAAGCCATTTGAGCACTGTCCCATTCATACCACAGTACTTGAGCTTATCTAGAAGTATTCCATGATTTACACAATCAAAAGCCTTTGATAGATCACAAAAAACCCCAACGGGTGACTTCCAGTTCCTCAGAGCATTTAATATTTCATTATTGAAAGTATATATAGCATTTTCCGTTGAAAAACCCTTCTGGAAACCAAACTGACATTTTGTGAAACCTTTATTTTTACAAAAGTGTGAAGCTACTCTACAATACATTACTTTTTCAAGAATTTTGGATAAGGCAGTCAGAAGAGAGATTGGACAGTAGTTGTTGACATCAGACGTATCCGCTTTTTTATGCAGTGGTTTAACAATGGCACAGTTCAGTCTATCTGGGAAAATACCCTTCTTCAGGGAGCTATTTCATATGTGGCTAAGAATCCCACTTATTTCTTGGTAACAAGCTTTTATTATCCTGCTGGAAATGCCATCAATTCCATGTGTGCTTTTATTGTTGAGAGAGTTTATTATCTTCCTGATTTCAGAAGGAGAGGTGGGTGGAATTTCAATTGTATCAAATGGTGTGCGTAAGGCCTCTTCCATTAACTGCCTTACTTCTTCTAATGAACATTTAGATCCTATTTTCTCTACAACATTTAAAAAATGGTTATTCAAAATGTTTTCGACTTCCAGCTTGTTGTTTATCAAGTTTCCGTTCGCTTTGATGGTGATGCCATCATCCTGTACTATTGGTTGCCCTGTCTCCCTTGTAATAATATTCCAAATTGTTTTGATTTTGTTATCACAGGTATTAATCTCAGACATGATGCACATGCTTCTGGACTTTTTAATAACCTTTCTTAATGTAGCACAGTAGTTTTTATAATATTTGGCTGTTTCTGGGTCATTACTCTTTCTTGTTGTTAGATACAGTTCCCTTTTGAGGTTACAAGATATTTTTATACCTTTAGTAAGCCAAGGTTTTTGCATGGTTTCTTATAATCAGATTTAACTACTTTCTTGGGGAAACAGTTTTCAAATTCTCCTACAAGTGTATCATGAAATTAGTTATATTTTAAATTAGCATCGGGTTCCCTGTACACCTCATCCCAGTCTAACTGCTGAACATTTTCTCTGAAATTTCTAATTGTTGACTCATTAATTGAATGCACAACTTTGGAGGGTAATTTTGAATTAATCAGTGGAGCTATGTCATATACTGTAACTAGCTGAGCACCATGATCTGAAAGGCCATTCTCAACAGGACAAGAATTAATGTTTTTAAACCTACCTTGGTCTATAAAAGTGTTATCTATCAATGTGCTGCTGTCCTTTACTACCTGAGTAGGAAAGTTAATGACAGATGACAAATTGAAAGAACCAAGAAAGACATCCAGGTCATTCTTCCTATTACACTCTTTCAGTGAATCAACATTGAAGTTCCCACAAATAATAATTTGCTTTCCCCTAGCTGACAGATAACACAGCAAGGCATCCAAGTTTTACAGGAATAAATGAAAGTTTCCTGAAGGGGACCTATATACTGTTACAATTATGAAAGAGCCTTCCTTCAGTTTAAGTTGAGAAAGCCAGCCTTAATTAATTCCAAAACAATTACCAGGTTTGTCAAAGTATTGGTTGTATAGCTGTTAATTTCATTATTTAATCAATTAATTTGTCCAGAACTTTGTAGTAGAAGGAATTGCTAAAAATAAGGATTTTTTGATAGATTCAGTTAATTGAATGAGTTATGTTTTAATTGTAATTTCTGTAACTTATACATCGAACAATGTATAGTTTCAGTACCTATTATGGTGAGAATATATAACGGCCCAATTTTTGGTCCAGAGACAGTTAGTCCATGGTTGATTTTCAGCCGGGAATTCTGTATCAGTTAGCTTATCAATAATGCTTTAAATTAACAGTGGAATTAGTGTAACATAAATAGGCCATGTGTAAAAACATTGACAGTGTCTGGTCAATTTATTTGAGAAATAGTGAACAGTGTGGTTAGGTATTTACTGCTCACAGATGTTCAACAGTGAACTATTGTAGCAGTATGCTGAAGTTTGCCTGCAAACTATTAATGCGGCTTGTCAAAAGTTAACCAATAGTGAACTGGCCATATAACTGTGAAATGAAAATAAAGAACTGTGAAATGCAACTGTGCAACTGTCTGCTGTATCACCATATTCAGTCTGCATATTCTAATGGATGCTCATTGGAGTAGTGATGAATATATGAAAAGATTTGCATGGGAATGACTATCATCATGAGAAACTTCAATAGGTTTTGACTGGTGAGTACAACTTTATTTCCATTCTAAGGCAAGAATGACACAAAGCACCATAGCTGATGGCCATCCCGTACACTGCTATCAAGGAATTTGAAAATATGAGAAAGTGACAAAGTAATATAATGCATGAAACAAAGAGCATATTACAGTTCCTCTAATAGGAAACGGATAGAGGAGTGTCTGTCTGTTATATCTTAACATATGAATGAAGCTGCCAGAAACAGAGCACAGTCCAGCTAAAAAGGGATGTACTAAGGCACTTGCCTAAAGTAACTTACTGAGAGTCTAACTGGTGATAAATGGATAGAGATTTAAAGAAAGTTTTTGTCCAGAATACATGTCCTTAGCCTTAGTCATTGTACAACCTGACTAAATAGTAAGTGGGGAAGAAGGAGCCACTGTCACTGCAAGATATGGACAAAGCAGAAGAAATATGGGAGCATAAAAGCTTGTGGTATCTAGATATATGTTTCAACTAGTTGGAGAAAGTAGCATGTTAAACACTCACAATATATGCTAGTTTACTTGGAAGAGAAATATGCTGGAAATTATCACTTGAAGGTCATGATTATTTAGCAACCTGTTATTATCAGTATGTGTTCATGCTGTAACATAATACTGACAGAGAAAATTAAAATGAAATGGCATTTGGATTAGATATATGATGTATAGAATACACATTTTCAAAATATATCCAAGAGTAAGGTTTGAAGTGTTGTCAAATTCAGTGAAATGTACTGCCCCTAATAGTGCAAACAAGCCTGTGGCAGTATATATATCCATATACATTAATATCAGCTGAAGGATTTCACACTTTATGGCAGCAGCTTTTAGATGCTGGTTCACAATTTAGATGGGTGGACATCACCAACATTTTGCCTTATTTTGCGACAGTGTCACACCACAATGAAAGACAGGGCAATGAAATACAGATGAATATGATACTTAGCATTGCCCAGCCTGAATGTGTGAATCCCTTCATGTACAACAGAGATCTGGACTGATCCACATTAAAAGGTTGTAATGTATCTATTACTGCACACTTTGTTGAGTATTACTGGTCACTCAGAAATATGCTGTTGGTAACACACTACTCTGAGAAGAAATAACCTGGAGAAATTGTTAATAATCACGTCATCAAAACATTAATTTATGAAGAAATTGCCACATATTAATAAGATTTAATTTATTTACATACAGGGATCTGCAAACATTTCAGTATTAAGAATGCCTTACACATGTTTTGAATAAGTCCACAAACAAATTTTTTATGTTAATTATTTGAAACATAAGGCAACAATGATTTATTTCACAAATTATGTGGCCAGAGAGATTGCTTGTTCCATAAAGAAAAATGATGACATTGATTAGTAACATACTAATTTAAAACAAAGCTCAAGACAAGGTGAAATTGGCTTTTTAGAATGCTAGATTTAGCAGTTAAACAGTGAGATAAAGTCACAGAAATACTTGCAAGAAAGGGCCACTCTAAAAAATTTAATAGTTATGGCAAACACTGCAACATAATCATGAGATTTTTAGAGTCACTCAAAGATTCAGGAAAAGTGTTTCAGGCAATGAATATCTGACAATTCTATTTGTTTTGTTATCAGTGCTTGAAACAAAAATTCATTGCAATGAAGGGGCAGATGATACAGATGTAAGTTTCTGTAAATCTGAGTAGCTCCAGTTTTCTTGTTTATTACAAGCTGAATGTCCAGCAAATGCAATTTGTACTTAGTTGCATTTGATCAGTTTTAGTGTCACTGGGATTTAGAAATGTTACACAACATTGGTAGGAATGTAAATGATTGTAAATTGCAGTTCTCTGTGACAAGCCCCTAATTGTTCTTAATATGTATTAATGACTTGCCACTCTGTATTCATGAAGATGCAAAGCTAGTTCTTTTTGCTGATGATACAAGTATAGTAATCACACCCAAGAAGCAGGAATCAGCTGAGGAAAGTGCAAATAATGTCTTTCAGAAAATTATTAATTGGTTCTCTGGAAATGGACTCTCATTAAATTTTGAGTAAACACAGTTTATACAATTCTGTACAGTAAATGGCATAACACCATTGATAAATATAGACTATGAACAGAAGTCTGTTGCTAATGCAGAATACTCAAAATTTCTGGGTGTGTGCATTGATGAGAAATTAAATTGAAAAAAAAAAACACATTGATGATCTGCTGAAATGGTTAGGTTTAGCTATTTATTCCATTAGGGTTATTACAAATTTTGGTGATAAACATATCAGTAAATTAGCCTACTATGCCTATTTTCATTCACTGCGTTCATATGGCATCATATTTTGTGGCAATTTGTCATTAAGAGAGAAAGTAATCATTGCACAAAGGCGTGTAATCAGAATAATAACTGGAGCCCACGCAAGATCACCTTGCAGACTTTTATTTAAGGAACTCGGGATATTCACAGTACCTTTGCAATACATATATTCACTTATGAAATTTGTCATTAATAACCCATCCCAATTCAAAAATAACAGCAAATAACATAGCTACAACACTAGAAGAAAGGATTATCCTCACTATTCTGAATTATAACTCACTTGAGCACAGAAAGGGGTGAATTATGGTGCTACAAAAATCTTTGGTCATTTTCCAAATAGTATTAAAAGTCTGATAGATAGCCAGACAACATTTAATAGCAAATTAAAAGAAATTAAGAAAACTTATGTCTCAATGACACATTCCACATCATTACAAAATGTCATATTCATGATCTGTGGAACAAAGATTAATGTATGTAGAAGTAGAACAGCCACCAGAGAGTGCATTAGTGTTGTTTTTGTTTAGTATTGTTACCAGGCCTGGTAGGGTATACAAAGGTTATGTACAACATTAGATGCTGAGTGATCACTGTGAAGGACATGAAGATGCTGTGTAACCTATTGAGACAACATTATTAGTGGATGAAGTTTTACAAATATGGACTACCAGTTTGTTTCTCATTCATAAATTTCTCAGTTTTTCACTTTAAGAAAACAAAATGTCTGCAGAAGATACTTTTGGATTAATTTTAATGCTTCCTATATTTTCAGACATGTACCATGTTAGGAACATTTCTAAATTCGGATTAACACAAAGTTAGACATTCTTGGCTCTACAGGTTATGGGGTTGAAATATGTAATACTCCATTCATTTCATATGTTGAAATTGAAAAGAAATAATGGAAAATCTAATAATTCATTGTCAAAGAAAACACTATAAAACATAATAACACAACAGAAAAACAACCTAAATGTACCATTTTCAGTTATTAAATTCCTGACTAAATAATTTCACTTGCAGAAGTCACACAAATATTGTCCTCTATCATAACTTGCACATTCAGTGTGCACCCCATTTCCCACATTAGACACATTAACCAATTTATCCCTGCCTTGTCTTGTGAAAGTTTACCTGAGCAAAAGAGACAGTCAGCATCTTCATTAGTGGATACACTGTTGTCCAGAATGCTACTGATAGTGGACAAATGATCTCTCACACTACAAACATCATCCTAAGAATCAGATGATTCTTGGTTCCCAGGTTTTGGTGGCCTCTGCTTTTTTGTCTTCAGCTTATTTGTTGCTGTTGTCAATACTTTAGGAAACCTCTTGTGTGGAGATGAGGTTAGTACTGCTGAAGAATCTGATTTTCCTCCCATGGTGCCTGGCCTCTCCTTTATTTGTGGAATGGATGAGTTCTGCCAAAGTGTAATTTCCAATGTGGAGGAAGATGTTCCTGCCTCAACTTAACCATTAACCCTTCCATTATTAGAAGCCACCACACTGCAGATGGTTCATTGACTGGATCATTGGGTAAATCCTCAGTTATTCCTTCAATGTAGGCAATTACACGTGCATACATGACATTCCTGTCACCCTAGCTACTTCCATTGCCTGGCACTTAATGTAGGCCTTCCCAAAAATTTCAGTGATGTACATGCCACAACACTGCAGATGGTTCATTGACTGGATCATTGGGTAAATCCTCAATTATTCCTTCAATGTAGGCAATTATACATGCATACATGACATTCCTGTCACCCTAGCTACTTCCATTGCCTGGCACTTAATGTTGGCCTTCCCAAAAATTTCAGTGATGTACATGTTTGTTATTGGATGTTCATTTTCCTTCATCCATATGCATACCTGCTCAGAGTAATAAGCTTTCAAAGGACTCATTAAAGTTCTACACAGTGGTTGCATCTAGTGGGAGGCATGAGGACACAGACACATGAAATTGACATGGTTTCTGTATGTGAGGTTTATAACGGCCATGTTATTGGACTGGCTGTAATGCCCATCCAGAATCAGAAGTCATTTCTGAAGCCAATACCCAGAAATAAAACAGGCCATGACAGTACAGTACAAATATAAAATACTGGGGCACAAATGTGAAATACTAGTATTCTGTATTAGTGCCTCAGCTAGCTTGGAATTCAGAAACACAAATAAAATCAAAAATTAAATTTAAATTGGCAACAGATGCACCAACTTACAGCTTAATCTATTACCTATACGTCTGTTTAGAAAATATTTTAATATCTTATATATTATGACAAGAATGAAACTGAAAACCACCAACCTGCAACAATTATTCTTCCTAAGGAAATTTGTTAAAACATCTTCACTCACTCACATGCAACGCAAAGCAGTCTGCAGTTGCTGAATGTTGTTCACAAGCAGCTCACCAGAGTACAGCACTTATAAGGTACAAAACTGTAGTATTTCATATCAGTATTCATATTCAACATCTCTACCTCTTCCTCTTTCCGACAGAGACTGAAAGGGGCCTTATTGTATGTCTCCATTTGGCTAGCTGGTCAAATCATGTAATATCCACATTTACTTCGTGTTCATATGTTACAGTTGCTCAGTGTTGGACTGCATGGGAACATGACAACAGGCACGCTCATTATGAAGGTTCCAGTCAACCACATCTGACCACCACAAGTGACGATTACCGCATTGTGTACAAAGCACATTGCGACCCCTTCACATCTGTGTTTGCTATCAGAGAACAAGTAATGGATTCTCTATAACATTATTTTCATCCTGCGGTACTGTTCAAAAATTAGCAGCAGCTGGACTTGGGAATTACTATCCAATCCATACTCTCCTGTTAACACCACAACACAGATGGCTGTGCTGGGAATGGTTACAATACTGGGAAACATGGACTGCTGATGCATAGTATCAGATTGTGTTTCTGTAACAATCTCAGTTGTGAACTACCCCGGATTACCATTATGAATGAGTATGGTGGCAATCTGCAAAGATTTTCCATACTTCCAATGTTTTTGAGAGACACAGTGGCATTATACCTGGCATCATATGAGTATATCGGAATATAGTTTCCCTAAGAAGACATTGAAATACAATTGTAAGAAAATCATGGCTTACTAAAGGGATGAAAATATCCTGTAACCAGAAAAGAGAAATTTATCTAATAGCAAGAAAGAGTAACAACCCAAAAACTGCCAAATAGTATAAAAAGTATTGTACTACATTAAGGAAAGTTATTAAAAAGTCCAGAATTGAATGTATTATGTCTGAGATTAGCAGTTCTGATAATAAAACCAAAACAACTTGGAGTATTGCTGTAAAGGAAACACATCAACCAAAAGCACAGGGACACACTGTACTACCATCAAACTGATTGAAAAGTTTATTAACAAAAAGTCAGACTCAGAAAATATCTTTAATAATCATTTTCTACATGCTGTGAAGAAAATAGGGTTCAGACATTCATTAGAAAAGGCACAACTATATATAGAATAGAAAATACCTATATAATCTGATAAAAGTGAAATTCTTCCTGTGTGTCTTTCCAAAATCAGGAAGATAATAAACAGATTCAAAATTTAAAGCTCCATGTAATTGATGGCATTTCCAGCAGAGAACTAAAAGCTTGTTGAAAACAGATAGTAGGATTCTCAGCCATATATGTAATAGCTCACTTTAAAAAGGCATTTTTCCTGATAGATTGAAATGTGCTATTGTTAAACCATTTCATAAAAAGGAGGATAAATCTGATGCTAAGAACTACTGCCCAGTGTCATCTCTGACAGCCTTATCCAAAATTCTTGACTAAGTATTGTTTTCAAGAGTAGCTTCACACATTTGTAAAAATAAAGTACTAACAAAATGTAAGTTTGGTTTCCAGAAAGGCTTCTCAACAGAAAATGCTGTATATGATTTCACTGATAAAATATTATATACTCTGTGGAATTTTTTGGTGATCTCTCAAAGGCTGTTGATTGTGTCATTTTCTTCTAGATAAATTTATGATCCAATGCGTCTGAAATACTGATGGTATTACTTAGACATTATGTAATGAAATTCAAATTGCTGCTAAAGGAGTTCAGTGTTTTTATTGTGATAGATCCATTTTGGCTCAGTTGCCACCTTCAGACCATACAGTTGTTGCTGTCACTTTGTATTCTATTACAGCATAGTGAAGATTTAAGACTTTTATATTGTTAGCTGTTTTATGGTTTGTTGCTGTTAATTGAGCTTTCATTAATTTTATAATTTGAAGTTTTATCATCAGATTTGACAGATTGACAGCTTTGACGGCTTATCTTCTAGATAAGCTCAAGTACTGAGGTATGAGTGGGACGCTGCACAAATGGTTTAATTCAAAAGAAAGAAAATTTTATGCTCCTCAACCACAGCCTCAAACAGTGTGACCAGTAACCTTAATAGATGGGAACGAAAATTTATAATAAATTAAAAAGGAACAAGTTAATGCAGATGAATTTTGATCCACTTAAAAGAAAGCTATATGAGGCACGTTATTTCTCAGTGGCTGAATTCATGCAGGATGAACTGGAAATTTGAGCTGGATACAATGTGTTATATAACCCAAAAAATATCATTATAGTGTTATTATTCATTTTAGTGCTCTTGTTTATTAGTGTAGAACTCATTTTAACCGTATTATAAATTTTGACGTGTCTCTTGTACGCAAACCGAATGGATTGCAAATGTATGTCACAAGGTGAATAAACCAAAAATCCATATAGTATTAAAAGCCTGATAGATAGCAAGACAACATTTAATAGCAAATCAAAAGAAATTCTGAATGACAACTCCTTCTACTCAATAGATGAATTCATAGACATGAAGTAATAAAAAAAAAAATAATAATAATAAATAAATAAATAAATAAAAATATGTGTGTAAAGAAAACTTATGTCTAAATGACACGTTCCACATCATTACAAAATGTCGTATTCATGATCTATGGAAGAAAGATTAAGGTATGTAGAGGTAGAACAACCACCAGAGTGTGTTAGTGTTGTTTTTGTTTAGTATTGTTACCAAGCCTGGTAGGGTATACAAGGGTTATGTACAGAATTAGATGCTGAGTGATCACTGTGAAGTACATGAAAATGCTGTGTAACCTATTGAGACAGCATTATTAGTGGATGAAGTTTCACAAATATGGACTACCAGTTTGTTTCATCATAGTGTTATTATTCATTTTAGTGCTATTGTTTATTAGTGTAGAACTCATTTTAACAGTATTATAAATTTTGACATGTCTCTTGTATGCAAACCGAATGGATTGCAAATGTGTGTCACAAGGTGAATAAACCACAAATCCATATATGCAGATTCTTCAACCTGGTGTCAAGAATGGTGGCATACAGGATTAAGTGCTGCGTCCCTTATTGTACTTAATACATAATAATGACTTCACACTCTATATCCACAAGATGCAAAGCTAATTCTTTTTGCTGTTATTACAAGTATATTAACAACAACCAACAAACAAGATTTAGCTGAGGAAATTGTAAATAACATCTTTTTGAAAGTTATTAAGTAGTCATATGCTAATGGATTTTCATTAAATTTTGGTAAAACACAGTACATACAGTTCTGTGCAGTTAATGGCAGAACACCATTATCAAATGCAAACTTTGAACAGAAATCTGTATCTAACGCAAATATACAAAATTTTTGGGCATGTGTATTGATTTAACATTGAATTGGAACAAAGATATTGATGATCTGCTGAAACATTTGAGTTCAGATACTTATGGTATTACAGTAATTGCAAATTTTGATGATAAGCCTAGCAGTGAATTAGCCTACTATGTCTATTTTCATTCATTGCTTTTGTATGGCATCACAATATCATCAATAGTCTGAGAGATAGCCAATTAACATTTAAAAACAAATTAAAAGAATTTCAGATGACAACTCCTTTTATTCTATAGATGAATTTTTAGATATAACTTAGAACTTTTGTAATTATACATAAAAAATTTGTGTCATGTAAAGAAACTTTTTGTTAAACTGACATGTTCCTCATCATTATGAAGTGTCATATTCATGATCTGTGGAACAAGTACTAAGCTGTTCTAACACAATCCAGTTACAAAAGTTTGAGCAAGCTTGCCTTAGGAGAGGATACAACAACTTTAAGACACCCTTCCTAACCCAATCAATGCATCCATCTAGTTGAGGGGGATGTGGATGCAACCTCATAATCATAAGAGATGCCAAGTTCTTTGTAAATTTGGCTCAGTTTTGTTTCAATCTCCCTTTCTGGGATCTTTACATTTTTTCAATTAGTGCATGTTTTTGGGGCTGTCTAGAGAATGTCAGATTGACTAACCAGGCAAAAAGTGATTTCTCTGTCTTCTGTGTTGCTAGACCCTGAGCCAAGTGATACCCTATATATTAATGATATTGATTTGTATTTAAGTAAAATGCATGATGATGAAAGTTATATATGATAAGGAACCTTATCTCTGAGAGTTGCAGAAGACATGATTCATGAGTCAAGGAAATTCTTAGAACATATTGTATATATGAGGTAATAATGCAGATCATGCTCTAAGAAACAGTAACATGTTGTATCACTTTCAGTTGAGCCATCATTGCAAAGACCAGCAGATACTTAGTTTTTATCTCGAACCTTTAAATGATCCATATTTTTCTCTTATTTCTTGCAATGATGACACAACTGGATACTACCCTAGGTAAAACAATTGATTTAAACTAATCAGACTGTAGTTTCTTCAGATTGTGGAAATATGAGAATCAACACTAGGTAACAGATGTTGAGTTATGTTCACAAGAAGATAACAGTATCCCTATGCCACCTCTTTTGTCAACATTCTCTGTGTGTATATATTTTGTATGCTTGCTTGTACACAGCATGTTTGATTAAGTGTGAGCAAGCAAACCCCCAGTTTGCAGACCTCTAACAGAAAGATGTTGTTGTTGTGGTCTTCAGTCCTGAGACTGGTTTGATGCAGCTCTCCATGCTACTCTATCCTGTGCAAGCTTCTTCATCTTCCAGTAGTTACTGCAACCTACATCCTTCTGAATCTGCTTAGTGTTTTCATCTCTTGGTCTCCATCTACGATTTTTACCCTCCACGCTGCCCTCCAATGCTAAATTTGTGATCCCTTGATGCCACAGAACATGTCCTACCAACCGGTCCCTTCTTCTTGTAAAGTTGTGCCACAAACTCCTCCTCTCCCCTATTCTATTCAATACCTCCTCATTAGTTACGTGATTTACCCTTCTAATCTTCAGCATCCTTCTGTAGCATCACATTTCGAAAGCTTCTATTCTCTTCTTGTCCAAACTATTTATCGTCCATGTTTCACTTACATACATGGCTACACTCCATACAAATACTTTCAGAAACGACTTCCTGACACTTAAATCTATACTCGATGTAAACAAATTCCTGTTCTTCAGAAACGCTTTCCTTGCCATTGCCAGTCTACATTTTATATCCTCTCTAGTTTGACCATCATCAGTTATTTTGCTTCCCAAATAGCAAAACTACTTTACAACTTTAAGTGTCTCAATTCCTAATCTAATTCCCTCAGCATCACCCGACTTATTTCGTCTACACTCCATTATCCTTGTTTTACTTTTGTTGATGTTCATCTTATATCCTCCTTTCAAGACGCTGTCCACTGCATTCAACTGCTCTTCCAAGTCCTTTGCTGTCTATGACAGAATTACAATGTCATCAGTCAACCTAAAAGTTTTTATTTCTTCTCCATCGATTTTAATACCTCCTCCTAATTTTTCTTTTGTTTCCTTTACTGCTTGCTCAATATACAGATTGAACAACATCGGGGAGAGGCTACAACCCTGTCTCACTACCTTCCCAACCACTGCTTCCCTTTCATGCCCCTCGACTCTTGTAACTGCCATCTGGTTTCTGTACAAATTGTAAATAGTCTTTTGCTCCCTGTATTTTACCCCTGCCACCTGTAGAATTTGAAAGAGAGTATTCGAGTCAACGTTGTCAAAAGCTTTCTCTAAGTCTACAAATGCAAGAAAAGCGCGTTTGCCTTTCCTTAATCTTTCTTCTAATATAAGGCGTAATGTCAATATTGCCTCACATGTTCCTACATTTCTACGGAATCCAAACTGATCTTCCCTGAGGTCAGCTTCTACCAGTTCTTCCATTCATCTGTAAAGAATTCGCATTAATATTTTGCAGCTGTGACTTATTAAACTGATAGTTCAGTAATTTTCACATCTGTCAACACCTGCTTTCTTTGGGATTGGAATTATTATATTCTTCTTGAAGTCTGAGGGTATTTCACCTGTCTCATACATCTTGCTCACCAGATGGTAGAGTTTTGTCAGGACTGGCTCTCCCAAGGCTGTCAGTAGTTCTAATGGAATGTTGTCTACTCCTGGGGCCTTGTTTCGACTCAGGTCTATCAGTGCTCTGTCAAACTCTTCACACAGTATTGTATCTTCCATTTCATCTTCATCTACATCCTCTTACATTTCCATAATATTATGCTCAAGCACATCACCCTTGCATAGACCCTATATATACTCCTTCCACCTTTCTGCTTTCCCTTCTTTGCTTAGAACTGGGTTTCCATCTGAGCTCTTGATATTCATACAAGTGGTTCTCATTTCTCCAAAGGTCTCTTTAATTTTTCTGTAGGCAGTATCTATCCTACCCCTAGTGACATAAGCGTCTACATCCTTACATTTGTCCTCTAGCCATCCCTGCTTAGCAGTTTTGCACTTCCTGTCGATATCATTTTTGAGATATTTGTATTCCTTTTTGCCTCCTTCATTTACTGCATTTTTATATTTTCTCCTTTCATCAATTAAATTCAATATTTCTTCTGTTACCCAAGGATTTCTACTAGCCCTCATCGTTTTACCTACTTGATCCTCTGCTGCCTTCACTACTTCATCCCTCACAGCTACCGATTCTTCTTCTACTGTATTTCTTTCCCCCATTCCTGTCAATTGCTCACTTATGCTCTCCCTGAAACTCTCTACTACCGCTGGTGTAGTCAGTTTATCAAGGTCCCATCTCTTTAAATTCCCACCTTTTTGCAATTTATTCATATTTAACATACAGTTCATAACCAACCGATTGTGGTCAGAGTCCACATCTGCCCCTGGAAATGTCTTACAATTTAAAACCTGGTTCCTAAATCTCTGTCTTACCATTATATAAACTATCTGATACCTTTTAGTATCTCCAGGGTTCTTCCATGTATACAACCTTCTTTCATGATTCTGAAACCAAGTGTTAGCTCTGTGCAAAATTCTACCAGACGGGTTCCTCTTTCATTCCTCACCCCCAATCCATATTCACCTACTATGTTTCCTTCTCTTCCTTTTTGTACTGCCGAATTCGTCACCCATGACTATTAAATCTTTGTTTCCCTTCACTACCTGAATAATTTCTTTTATCTCATCATACATTTCATCGATTTCTTCATCATCTGCAGAGCTAGTTGGCATATTGGGCTTCGTGTCTATCTTGGCCACAATAATGCGTTCACTATGCTGCTTCTAGTAGTTTACCCGCACTCCTATTTTTTTATTCATTATTAAACCTACTCCTGCATTACCCCTAACTGATTTTGTATTTATAACCCTGTATTCACCTAATGAAAAGTCTTGTTCCTTCTGCCACTGAACTTCACTAATTCCCACTACATCTAACTTTAACCTATCCATTTCCTTTTTTAAATTTTCTAACCTACCTTCCCGATTAAGGAATCTGACATTCCACACTTCGATCCATAGAACACCAGTTTTCTTTCTCCATATAATGAAGTCCTCCTGAGTAGTCCCCGCCCGGAGATCCAAATGGGGGCCTCTGGAATATTTCACCCAAGAGAACGCCATCATCATTTATCCATACAGTAAAGCTGCATGCCCTCAGGAAAAATTACAGCTCTAGTTTCCCCTTGCTTTCAGCTGTTCGCAGTACCAGCACAGCAAGGCCGTTTTGGTTAGTGTTACAAGGCCAGATCAGTCAATCATCCAGACTGTTGCCCCTGCAACTACTGAATAGGCTGCTGCCCCTCTTCAGTAACCACACGTTTGTCTGGCCTCTCAACATATACCCCTCCAGTGTGGTTGCACCTACGATACTGCCATCTGTATCGCCGAGGCACGCAAGCCTCCACACCAACGGCAAGGTCCGTGGTTCATGGGAGAACAGAAAGATGTGAAAAATGAAAGAAAGAAAGACACACAAAATTTATAAAGGTACGAGGGAGCCCAGAAAGTAACGCACTGCATGTTTTTCTTCTCAGCTCAGATGTGAATCATTATGTATATATTATTTGAAGTCTTCTGAGTGAGTGTGCCAAGTATCCATCACTTCTGACACATAGCGTAGCTGCAGGACAATTTCTAATTGGCATCTGTAGGTTAACATACATTACAAGCAATGTGCTGTCATTGAATTTCTCACTGCAAAGAAAGAAACTGTTGGAATGTTCACATGCCTGCACAAAGTCTATGGAGCATCTGCTGTGACAGAAGTACAGTTATTCACTGGACACAGAGAGTGAGGTCATCAGAAGGCAGTTCGGCGGAGCTCCACGATTTGCAGCGGTCAGTGAGTCTATTCACTGCTGTCACATCTGACACACCTGACCTAGCCCCCTCAGACTTCCCCTTGTTTGGGCCATTAAAGGATGCCATTTGTGGAAGACAGTTTGAATATGATCAGGAAGTGATTCACACAGTGAAGCACTGACTCCACTACCAGGACAAGGATTGGTACTGGCAGGGCATACACGCCCTTGTTTCATGCTGGAGGAAGGCCATAGAACAGGATGGAGATTATGTGGAAAAATAGGGTGTGTACATGAAACACCATTCTCTGTGTGTGCAATTCTCATGATGTTCAATAAAGAACTGTTGAAGAAAAAAGATTTGGTGCATTACTTTATGGAGAACCCTTGTAATTAAGGGGGAATTTTATGTGGATGTAATGTAAGAGAATGGAATGTGGTGGGAACAGGAGAAGAGGTAGAGACAAAAGTGGAGAACCCAGATTTTGAACTCAACAACATTTTGGTTACCACCATGCTGTGGTTATCCAGTAGACACTTTGACACAATTTTGCACCTGGCATTCATCCAGGCTAAAAGCTGGTTCATGATATGAAGAACATATTACACTGTAGAACTGCAGTTAAGATGGTATTTAACATATCTGATATCACCAGAGGCTCTGTCTTTAAGGCTGTATGGACTGCCAGTGATAGGCCTATAGCAGGAAGTGGTGCATGCATTAATGGTGCAGGTCTTAGTGCAGCCTAAGTAAACAACAGAATATTGCTTTGGCTGGGATGCAAGATAGTTAAAGCCATTGTGGAAAATGTAGTTCATTTGTTGAAATGCTGTACGGTACTGTACAACCATGACATATTTTTCAATCTGCTAACACCTGCACTGTATCTATCTCTAGACTATGCCCAGTCTACTCTACTTTCCAAATAAAAGGTTTACATTTCCTTTGGGACTTCCTACACTATTCTAGTCCAGCTGCATCTTCTTGTCCTCATATTTTTCTTCCAGTCTGCAATTATTTCTACCATTGTTCATCTACATCTGCATCTACATGGATACCCCACAAATCACATTTAAGTGCCTGGCAGAGAGATCATCAAACCATCTTCACAATTCGCTGTTATCCCAAACTTGTGTAGTGTGTGGAGAGAACAAACACCTATATCTTTCTGTATAAGCTCTGATTTCCTTTATTTTATCATGGAGATCATTTCTCCCTGTGAAGTTTGGCATCAACAAAATATTTTCACATTCAGAGAAGAAATATGGTGATTGGAATTTTCTGAGAAGATTCTACCACAACAAAAAAATGCCTTTGTTTTAATGATCTCCACCGCAAATCCCATATGATTTCAGTGACACTCTCTCCCATATTTTGAGATAATACAAAATGTGCTGCCGTTCTTTGAACTTTTTTGATGTTCTCTGTTAATCCTATCTGGTAATGATGTCACACTGGGCAGCAGTATTCTAAAAGAGGATGGACAAGCATAGTGTAGGCAGTCTCCTTAGTAGATCTGTTACATTTTCTAAGTGTCCTGCCAATAAAATGCAATCTTTGGTTAGCCTTCCCCACAAGATTTTCTATGTATTCCTTCCAATTTAAGTTGTACATAATTGTAATTCCCAGGTATTAAGTTGAACTTAAGGCCTGTAGATTTGACTGTTTTATCATATAACTGAAGTTTAATGGATTCCTCTCAGTACTCATGTGGATGACCTCACACTTTTTGTTATTTAAGGTCAATTGCCAATTTTTGCACCATACAGATATCTTTACTAAATAGTTTTGCGATTTGTTTTAATCTTCTGATGACTTCACTAGTTGGTAAACAACAGTGTCATTTGCAAACAACCTAAGTTGGCTGCTCAGATTATCTCCCTCATCATTTATATTGATAAGGAACAGCAAAGGGCTTATAACACTATCTTGGGGAATGCCAGAAATCACATCTATTTTACTTGATGACTTTCTGTCAATTACTGCAAACTGTGATCTATTTGACAGGAAATCAATAATCCAGTGACATAACTGAGACAATATTCCATAAGTATGGAATAAGCCTTCCGAAAATCCAGAAATACGGAAGCTGAAATCCTTTGTCAACAGCCCTCAAAACTTTATGTGAGTAAAGAGCTAGTTGTGTTTCACAAGAATGAAGTTTTCTATTTCCATGTTGACAGTGTGTCAATAGACCATTTTCTTCAAGGTAATTCATAATGTTCTAACACAATATATGATCCAAAATCCTGATGCATATCCATGTTAATGATATGGGCCTGTAGTTTTGTGGATTACTCCTGCTGCCTTTCTTGAATATTGGTGTGACCTGTGCATTTTTCCAGTGTTTGGGTATGGGTCTTTTGTCAAACAAAGGCTGTTTATGGTTGTTAAGTATGGAGCTATTGCATTGGCATACTCTGAAAGGAACCTAATTTATATACAGTCTGGACCAGAAGACTGATTTAAGTTGCTTCACTGGTCCTCTCACACACTCCTTACTTGCTGGATCAGAACACTGGTTCCAATTGCTTCTGCTGCAATCAATTACGTATTTTGCACTAACAAGATATTCTAGTTCTCTGAAGAAGGACTTTATCCATATGCTCATTTGATAAGTATACTTTTCTATGTCCTTGCATTCTGCCCATTATGTCCTTTGTTTGATTTGTATATATCTATGGGTTTTGATGTAGGCATACATATAGATATATGTATTGGCCTACAGAGAGGCATTTGTTTAGCTGTAAATGAAATACTAGATTCTTTAACAACCAAGTGTCTATTCTCACACATTTGTTGACACATGTTAGGGAAACACAAACAAATAAAGGCTTATCTTCACAGGACAATAACACAAGGCAAAACATTACATTCTCTCCCTCATAATAGCAGAATTAGAAAAATTACAATCTGACATGTAATTCACAGATCTTCAGTTGCATACCCGGAAAAGAAATGATTACAGCAAATAATACTGTTGTGAGTATCTCACAACAAAATATTGAGGAAACCTGGATATTCTTCTCCACTGCAAGGTATTAAGTAAAGATAACACTGTAAAAATAAAACACTGTACATGGGTTTCAATAGACAATGATTTAAACAGGAATTAATGTAATCTATTATTTATCTCTGATTTTTACATATTAAATCATATCTCGTAGGTGAATAACCTATACGCAATATATAATCTCTGGCTGTACAGTTATCAACAAAATTTGGCTTCTTCAAGTTTTTAATTAAACATGGAAAGAGAAAAATCTGATAAATGACTTGTGGCTTTTGTAACTTTCACAGCATTTCTGTGAAAAATCATATATGCCTATCTTCTCAGAAATTGAGTAGCTCATACTCCTAATATTGCTCTTTTCTCTTCTATTAGCTAAGTAATTATCTCTGCCCTAATAGAACCTGTTGAGTAAATGATATGTATGTAGTCTTTTTGGCCATATGAACAGTTACATTAAATTTTTCACTTTCAAATTTTGTATTCAGTTTGAATAAATTGCAAGAGCATGTTTTAATTAAATACATCACACCATTACAGATTTCGAGAGAAAAATCTGATAGAAGACATTTAGCTTGTATGTATCTGTATTGAGTGTAAAAATGTATAGTATATATTACTAATAACCATATGAGCTATTGTGGCAAAATATGTATCACTAATGCATACTATATGTGTAGAAATGGCTACATAGTAAATATTATGTCTTTCAAGACAAGTGAAAAGAGTTTAATTTGGTATGATAATCCAAGCAAAATAATATTTTTTGTTTTTTGCTGTTTGCTGCAAACTAACATAATGACTTGATAGTGTCATTAATTGTAAATGTGCTCATCATTTTAACTATTTTTTATTTTCAAACATCTACTATCTAAAATTACATTATGTACCTGAAGTTAGTAATTTGATTTTCCAGCAAAATTCTAAGTCTTTCTTTAATCTCCTGGAATTTCTCCTTTTCTTCGTGGGTCACAGTTCCAACACCATCAGGTCTGAAACAGTAAACATCATTTTCTTTCCTTTTTACTTTGATTAGATTTAATGGCAAATGATATACAAACATTACATGGTATTGCAGTAATTGTAGGTACTGATGATGTGTTTGTCTGTGTAATAGTGATCCAAAGAAGCAAAATAGAACAAAACTGAATGCACACATTCAAATTTCATGCAATGCAATTAGTTGAAAGATGCATCATACTTCAAAATATTCTTTGGTTTTTAACATAAATAAACATCAAGCTTTTCCAAGAGAATTTTCCCAACTTTTTATACTGTGTTCAATACACTATGTTCACAAACATAATACATGTCAACAGCTGGTGGGGTGCCTGGTAAACAAGAGTCTCTGCTGGATCAGTGGCAAAATGGTGCAACATGCAATATGGTATGTCATTGCAAAACAGAATGAAACAAAATGTGTGGATATGTTATATTTAAAATAATGATTCTGAAATGAAAGAGCAGTTCAGTTAAGTAACATAATTTAACTCTATATCACCAAATGTAGTAATATCTCATAACATAAAACTAAGCTATTAAGCACACAACAGTCAACAACACATACATATCCTTAAATTGGGCAAACCGGATAGTCATTGAGAAAAATGCTAAGGATAAAGAATGTGTGGAGGCAAAAAGAAAACAAAAAGTGTGCAAATATTAAGTATACAGATAACTGAATGCATAAGAATTATTCAACAAGATATGACAATATCTACATATTAAATGTACATCTGTAGCAAAATACGTAACAGACAGAAATCATTCCTCCTGCTTAGCTTAATTTTTCTGTGATCACTTTGTAAATTGAAAGTCTCTGAGTGTACAAACAACCACCAAGGACTATAACTGGCATTCACACTTCTCACCAACACAAGAAGGTATCAAGGAATAATCAGTAAATTTCAACACAGGTTAAAATGCTATGAATAAATAAATTTCTTCTCATCATAACATAAAAATAATGTAGGTTGCTGAGAATGGCAATATGACTGATGTTTCTTCCACTTTAAGTACATGAAAACTATAAAACTCATTGTTCATCTTTCAAAGATCACAGTCATGCTACCAGCATCAGTACCAGCAATTGTCGCACCACCCATGCCAAGTCATATCATTACAGATAAACATAGTGTATATGAAAATATCTCATTGAGTATTGCCAAAGAATAGGTGCAAAGCCATTTTCCTCATATTGATATCATATTTCTGCCACTGTCAGAAGCATCTTCTTTAGATAACAATAATTAATATACAAGTACTACAGTAAGTGTTTAGTTCACAGTCATCACTTCCACTCTCTTCTCTGTCAGATAAATGAACCATTGTTTCTTGGTGCTATTATTTGTAACATAAAATATAAAAACTGCATGCAATACTACTATGCAATGTTAATAAACCACAACCATCTAAATGACAGGCTGAGGAATTTTGTCTGTCATCCCACATAGGAAAGGCCCATGACATGTCCACTGAACTGACAATGAAGAAATAAGTTTGATGTACCAAATATGAAGATCAAAGTCTCTAATTTTCAGGAATAAACTGTACCAATATTTCTGAATGTACCATCTCAAAAACATTACCTTCTGCAACATTCCATCATTTTCCACATAATATTCTGTTACTGACGGTAACTTGTTGCCGTCTCCCAATATTCTACACCACAATACATTTAGCTCAACTGAGAGATCCTATCATTATGCTACATCACTAGCCCTATGAGCACTGGCCAAGTATACTATAGGAAAAGGCTGTTGTGACTGGAAGCACAACATTCTTTTCAGGCCACTATATTGACAGTGTACTGTGCCTATTTCAATTCATGTAAAACAATTCCTTCTGGGGTTAAATGCAGTATTAATGAAAGTGTATAAGAGAGATACTTAACTCCTATTTTAAAGTGAACATACCAGCCACAGTTAAGCAAATCATTTGCTGAGTCAAAGCTTGAGAATGACAATGGATGGGTAACTGTTCATCAGTAACCAACTTTTCAGTATGGAACAACATAACTCCTACACATGGTGTGTACGCCAGATAACTTCAGATAACTGAACACAAAAATTATCAGTACAAAGTTTGATTCAGTGCATAGTCAAAACATAGAAAAAGGTGAAATTAATGGATGAGTTGTAAGACATGCTAAGGGACATGTATGACTGGTCTGAAGTCACAGCAGATATTACATCGCTGTTGTTGGATGAGTGGAATTTTTACTCATGTTTATTTGAGTTAAAACAAGCTACTGGTTCATCTCATTATCTCCCATCCCCCCTTTTCTACCCTCCTACTTAGTACCACTGAGGCATAGCATCCAATTAATAGAAAAATGTGTTGTAGTACTTATTTCAAATGCCTTTCATATACATTCATGCAGATTTACTCCCAGTGTTACAGTTAATAAGAAAATTCAGTTTTAAATCAATCATGATACATTTTTCCTCAATATAAGATGTAAAAATATTTTTATTATAAGGTTACAAAGTTATTAGTTTTGCTCCCAGCATCCTATGAATCATGGAAATATTTAGCTTCTGGGAATGTTGGGAGCATCTGCACATCAAGCCAGCATCCACGATGCTGTATCAAAAACTGTTGGAATTGTCTATTAAGCTTTTGTTATTAGATTTATGCCAACTAAACAGCAGAACTGAAAAACCAAAAACTTGTCAATTTCTAATACAACAGTGGGAAATCCTGGTTGGAGAAAGTGAAAGATAATGAGTAGTAACATAGTGGAGATGTTTGTTACTGTCTATACAAATAAAAGTGTGTACACAGTAACTCAGCTTATGATGCTGCATTCTACATAAAAATATACATCTTCACACTCAGAACTACATTGTCTGAGAAAAAAAAAAAAAAATGAAATGATCCTATGGCATTGTTGGCCGGGAGGCCCCATGCAGGGAAGTTTGGCCGCAGTATTGCAAGTCCTTTTGACTGTGGTGGAGATAGCTGTATAAATACAGATTGCAGTTATAGGGCAAGATAGTATGACATGTGAAGGATGTGGTGGAGAGACAGTTTTCATGTACTGAAGTCACTGAAACTGGTATTAGTGACAAGGGAGAGGAGAGGAATGTATCACAATAGAACCCATTGTGAAGCTACCATTCATTTAGATAAACATCGTATTAGTTGCAACAGCATGTATGGCCACAGGGTAATCTAATTTGTCTTTCAGAGCTGTTCATTTACACTGATACTGATGGGCAGCCAGGTGCTGTTCAGACCAGGACAAAAGACAATGCAGTAGTTGTAGCAGAGTTAAAGATGATGCAATTAATTTCCAGTGGAACCTGTCTTGCTGAGATAGGATACAACATATCTGGACTGGAAATGGATGTGCTAGGTGAATACATGAAACAAATCCTACATGTGGCCTTGGACAAAAATATGATACATGCTGCAGTGCATTGGATGCAGGCATAGTATAAGGAAGAATTAAGAATTAAGAGTTAAAATTTAAGAATGTTGTTGGCTGAAGGAATCTTAACAAAACAGAATCAATTCCAGAAAGAGGAAGTTTACAAAATTCCAGTTTGATCAGTTGTTGAATGGTGTTCATCCCTCTTGCAGTCTTACCATGTAAGGTTAGTAGATGAGCTGAGAATGATCCCAGTATGAGTAATACTTCTTGGAGTGCTTTTGTTTCATAAGCAAAAAAATGTTACAAATGTGCTCATACAATTCCAGTATCAGATATTACAAAAGAGACTTCTTTTATCATTGAGAGATTTAACCATTAAAAAAAATTCTAAAAAGAGTCACAAAACATATTGACCTATTGGAGAAGGAAGAGAAATTCTGATTTATCCACAGTTTCTAGGAAATGACCATTAAAGATAACTCAGTAACTTCTCTAGTCTCTCAGTTCTGTGAATTGACAAGTCAAGCTCTCTGTTGCTCCCCAAACAATGTCTCCACTGTAAACAATTCTCTTCTGATTTTTGACTGTGATTTTTTCATCTGACATGTGCAGATTATACTATTAGCCTTTCTGATAAGATTTATTGAGACATCAATAGATTTTTGTGTAATGTTCAGTGATACCATTAGCTATATGAACCACAACATGTATGATGGTCACCTATAGGCTGCAACACTAATCATAAGAAATTATAAAGCTTGCTCAAAAGCAGACACTGAATTTATATAAAACTGCTTTATGGAAATTTAAAAAAGTATTAACAGGTCACAAAAATTAACTATAATAAAATATTACAAAAATAGTAAAGACTTTGACAGGATTACAGCAAGATATCTTTGAAAGACTACCAGTAACGTAACTAACTTACAATGGAATTAAAGGTGATAGAAGATGCCAAAACCAACTCACATTGAAACACAAATTAGGGAACTCTACATTTCTGTCTCTGAAGTACATGCTGTGGTAAATATGATCACCAGAGAATAAATTACAAACAGTTTAGTCTCCAAGTTAAGAAATCATAGAAGTATATGCACAAGCAAAAGAAATGTGGTGAGGATTAGAAAATAAACAGGGGGTGGATTAAGTATGGATGATAGGTTAAGACATTTACAGGTGTTAAAAAATACTGTAGAAGACATATGTAAACTGAAACACAAGCAAGGCAACACACCCATGGACAGCACATGTTTAGACATATTGAAGGCTAATACTTAATTAGGAATTAAAATTTAAACAACTGATGTCCAGTATTTGTTCACGTCAAAGGAATTCATGTTGTCAGATGCCCAAAAAAGGCAAAAACAGGTAAATATAGGAACTCCCTGATCAATAAGTGATACTTTATATGTGTACAACTGCTGCCTGAAAAGAAATGTAAAATAATACGAAACATTTCGACAAATTGTCTGCAAAAACTAACAGTAAATTAGGAACAATAGAACTTATATATTGAAGTAGAAAAAAAGACACTAAATAAAGCAGTGAACATTTCTAGGAACTGATAGATCAAACATAATTTTCTATAGAGATAGAGAAATAAATAGCAATGAATTGTAAGAATGTGCAGCAATATCTAAAATGGAAAATCAGACCCATTTCTGTTTATCACAAACAAAGTAAGCAAAGCTGTACCTAAGGGCAAATGGTGAAAAAGCTAATTAAAGAATAAAATAAAATTTCAGAACAGAAAAAAAAGTTAAAAGAGAGGGAACAATGAGTCTAATGTCCAGCAGGTACACTGGTGACTAAGTAAATCTTACAAGAAATAATTAATGGAAAAACTGAGAAAGTAGCAAATATGAGGTCGTGCTGAAAAGTAATGCCTCCGAATTTTTTATTCAGTTCTTAATATTGGTTGTGGTATTATATGTCACCAATTTCCCTACATCACTGACACAAGTTGCAGCCTTGTGCCACTATAGGGTTCTGAATTGTAGCGGGTAACATTGTGATGTGTAACACAACTATGTCAGTGTGTGAGAAACAGCATGCTGTAATCAAGTTTCTTATTGTAGACAATGTGCCTTTGACTGAAATCAATAGAATAATCAAAGCTGTGTATGATAATGATTGTATCAGCTTCAGTAACATGTGATAGTGGATTGTACGTGCTCACAATGAAGGAAACAGTGGTGCTATCCTCAAATGTGTGACAGAGTGTAGAGTGGACTTAAATAACACGTTTGAGGACATCACGTTTACACTGATGTGGTGCAAGCAGGTATGAGGTTGTGGCTCCATTAAAAATCAAAAAAATTCTTTAGTGATGGTCTTAACAAACTGGTATCTCATCAGGAGAAATTTTTTCATTGCAAGGATCACTATATTGAGAAATAAATATGTAAACATGAAGAGTACATATGTAGTGTGTTAATAAAGTTTGGTTTATTTAAAAAGCTTCAAGAATTTCCACATAAAAAATTTGGAGGCATTATTTTCAGCATGCCCTCAGACATTACAAAATAAACACAACAGTTTTATGGATTTTAGGGAAAAGAAATTGAATGTAGATGCTATGAGGGCCAGCACACAAACACATTTAATGATCATGTTTATTTACAATCACATGCTACACACACGAGAAAAGCTAAGTCTTTCAATTTACATTTGAAATATACATAAATATATGACACATGTATGCTGTCTACTCTCACCCCCTTCACCTCCCTCTCACTGCATGCATTTGACATCATGGGGGGCTGTGCTGCAATTTATACATACACTTACTCAGCAATGTCTCATACAAGTTGAGACTAGACGTGTTCAAACTTGCACATGTCTTATTTCTCACATTTTATGGATGCAGGCAGCACATGTATCAGGTTCCCACCAGAGGAGGCACAACTGTGTATTAGTGGACTGTTAAGAACAAGAAGGGGGCAGTATGTAATGTTAAAGAAGGGAATGTATATGATGTATTTAAATGTTATGTATGTGGTAAATTCTCCAGGGTGAGCTACCTGTGATATTTCAGCAACTGTGTATAGCAAAGTGTTACCATATGGACCAGGATAGAAAATGGCACTTTGCTATGATTTCTAACAAAATGGAGGTGTGTGATTATACAACATTAAACCAGGACTTCTGTGTGCAAGTACACTACCAGGAAAACAGCAGTATTACTGTGAACAGTGATACAACAGTCCGAACACACATTCCAAGTGTCGATTAACTCCAAGTGTAAAATGAACATATATAAGAAATTTATATATCAAATCACAAACCTTACAGTGGACAAAAACATTGGTAACAATTTTATTGGTCCCATAAAGTACCCTGATACATGTCTACAAGAAACTTTTTTGTCTCCCTTGGCTACAGAACATGGTTTTCCCAGACTGGAAGCTATAATTTATGATGGCAGAAAGATGTTGTTTTTGAGCCTGTGGAAGACCATCCAAATGCAGTAAAAACCAACAAACAATATAAGACATGACCTCTGTACTTTTTGCCAAGTTTTTCTATGTGATATAAGTGACTGGATCATTTACAGGACAAATCCAGTGTGTTGTTTAACAATTTTCTGCGATGTATGTACTGTACTGGGACAATAAGAATACATGAAATTCGACTGATGTACAAGTAAACCTTCCAGACAGTCAAGACCAAGAAAAGACTGTAAATTACATTTTTCTTGAATATGGTTTTAATTATTTACTTTCAACTATATGGAAAATGTTGACACAGACTCCAACAAGAACAACATAAGTGTTGCATTAATGCTCAGTTCTCAGTCCAGGACATTGTTCTCCACTATACCATCAAACATAGATATTGTTGAATTAGGATGCGTTCACATGAATAATGTTCTTCCACAGATCTTAAGAAAAAGAGGAATTCTATCAAACACACTTAAACCATTCTCTAGCAAGCATGTTTCTTAACTTTAGAATTTAATTGTGGTATCTGAACCTACATAATTTCGTGGAAGCTAGATATAAAAATATAGATCAGCTTAAGGGGCAGACAGTACATCCTTGACGTTGAGATATTACAAAGTAATATTTTTGAAGCTTTTCTATTCTGTTGCCACCAACGTGACCATTTTGCTGCAGTATACATACGTCATTTGCTATTAAATCTGAACATTGCTAGTTATATAACTGGAGCAATAGATGAAGTACTGGCTCCTAAATGTATGATAAGAAAAAAATGAGAAAGTAGTAGCTGTCTATTTTTGAAAACACTTCTCTATTCTTAAGGTTTTACAGGTATTAATGTGTGATTGTAGTAAAAGTGTAATCAACAAGAGCAGGAGCCTGGGCTGAGACACTTTGAGTATACAAGATTCCCTTGTGGCTGCATGCCACTTTTCATGTGTGAACTTTCTTCAGCTGAACCATTACTCTCACTTCATGAGAGTGAAATACATAACCATTACTCTTAGCACATAAGCAACAGCAACTAAGGCTTTCCTAACCAAGCCTATGTTAAAGAATAAACATTGTTAGTCTGTATAATAGTTTTCAGTTTATTTCTCACTATTATGTGCCTAACTATTAATGCAGAAGTGGATGATTAACATCACCAACACTTTATCTTTACTTATCCTTACGCAACTGACATTTATAAAGGACCCACATCATTCATAGCAGCTAAATTACCCCAAGTACCATTCTTCTCTAGCATGTTAAATAAATACAAATAGTTGCACTCTTCAGGTAAGGGAAAATCAACATTACCCTGGCTCAGTTCTCATCTCTTGAACTGAGAGTCATAAGAAAATGCAGTGCATATTGTGTAAAATATTTCAAAACCAAATAACCCTACAGCCAAAGAAAGGGAAAAAGTATGTAGCTTGTGTTTGCCTTTCATTGCCACAGTGAAGGATTTTTGCAGTTAACAATCCCATTAATGATGAGGTCATTAGAGATGGGTCATAACCTCAGAGTGGACAAGAACAAGTAAGAAGATCATTGATGCTTTCTTCAAGGGAATCATCCCTGCATTTATCTCATGTACTTTAGGGAAACCACAGAAAATGTAAGTCTGGATGGATGGGCTGTGAGTTCAAACATGCTCCTCTGAAATGCAATTCTAATGTGTCACTAATGCAATACCTTCATTGGTCTAATTATCAAAGTATAACTCTGTCCTAATTCAGATACCCATACAGTACAGTATCTTATACTATCTCATTGTATGTTCTCATTATTGTGCCATGTTGTCCGACAGACTGGATGAAATTTCTCTTTCATGCACAATACACACATACATAAGCGATCTCACTGTAACAGACTCATTGATAAATTCTCCTGTCAACTAACCATGGGAAGTACACAAATTATTTATTTTTTCATCACACATGCATCTCAGATAGCTCCTTACGGTGCGACTCCTATCAGCTATAAACTGACACACACACACACACACACACACACACACACACACACACACACACACACACACACACATGTTCATTCCATAAAGAAATACAGATTGGAGCTAGAAAGGGTAGAGTTTGATACAATATCAACAATGAGGTTGTAAGAGGTGAAGTACTTAGACAAATGTGGAGAAAGAAATTGCCCATGGTCTTATCCGAAGTAATTTTGGGACACCATGGAAAACATAATTCTGGATCTAATTTGAATCCCACTCTTACCAAGTACAAGTCGAGCATTTTGTGAACTGTTTTGCTCATTATCTTCTCCATTACTTTATGGGGAGAATTTTTATTTGTGGGTCCATAGCTGAAAAATGTTTTTCCATGGGTATAACTGTTCCACAGCTACAATTCATTACTTTTTATTTCTTTTTCACTAATAGTTTCAGGGTAGCAGCCCCATTCTCAAGCACTCCTGTATAAAAATAATACATAGAGAGTGAATCTCAGCATAAAGATACAGATTTTGGTGAATTTATTAAAAAAGAATTATGCTTCGATTAATTTATGTAATACTGTAAATAATAGGACAGTAATCCATATATAGCACTGAATGTGGTTTAGGTTACAGATAACAATATAATATGGTAAGGAAATAATTATACTTTGTCTAGGAGTAAACAAGGTTATAAGTCAGAGCATAACTTATCTCATGTATGATAGCAATATAATAAATATTACAGATAACAATATAATATGCAAATGACATACCTATACTTTGTCTAGGAGTAAACAAGATTAAAATCAGAGCAGAACTTGTCTCATATACAATAAACCTGTAAAAGTCATAGAGTGCACCCTGTAGCCAAGTTTAAGAGCATGTATAAGATGTGAAAGCAACATAGTTCATATGTTGCAAGCTGTAACATCCTGACAAATAATACACCAAGAATGAGATGCTTATGAGGAATAAGATGGCCAAACATTCAAATAAACATATGATACCAATTAATGGCAGTGTATTGCTATTTTAATGTATTTCACCAAAATCTGTATATTAATGCTGAGACTTATTCTTTATACTAGGTGAATCACAGATGACATAACACACCTTTTATTTCATGAATGGTTTCAGACACTGACACAAGGTTTTTGCCAAATAATAGTATGATAAGAGCCAAGAATTTTTCTTATGTGGTAAAGAGTCTAAATTCTTGTATCAATGGAGATACTAAAGCAGCTATATTATATACTTTTCTTATCAGCATCCAAAAGCATTTGAAAAGATGAAACAGAACGGCAAGTCAGCTGGAATTTGCTACTGCATTGTAAACACACCCAAGTGAGGATACATCATTGTATTAAGTCTTTCAACTTTTTACTTGTCTGCACTGCAGAACAAGCAGGAACTGTGTCAGTTATCAACAGGTCATTTCTGCTTCAATATTCCTTGCATGCAGATGTCCTACTGTTACTCAGAAAATGTCAAAGCAATGCTGTCAAATGGTATAGCAGTACAGAGGCGTCTATTTTGACCATCATGGGCATCAAGCCAGGCACTTGCACCAATTATTACATCACTAGACCAAACACGCAGCTTCAACATGAAACACAGGACAAATGACAAAGACTGCAACTCACTGAGCACATGAAGAAGCTGTTCTGGCCATGGTGCTTATCAATCTTCATGTTGACACAAAACGTATGCCAAAGAATTAGCAATCAGCCACATGAGTGTCTTTTGCATTTTGGACTGAGATAAATCCCACCTTTATCACCTGTCACTACAGCAGGCACTTGGGGAATGTGTTTTGTAACACCATATAAAATTTTGTCAATTTGCTCTCGTGCACTTGGGGGATAACACTACATTTTTCCAACATGTGCTCTTTTCTTATAAAGGAGCACTTACGAACCACAGTGGCAGTGGCAGAGAAAAATCTGGGTTGGTTTCATCAAGTACAACACCAACAACAATGAAGCATAAATTTATGGTGTTCCATCATAGGAAATTCCATTGTGGGACCCTACATCATCCGGGGGAGTTAAATGTAAGTATGTATGCACACTTTCTTCTACCTGCTCTTCTAGACGAGGTACCACTAGATGAGCAGTAGTGTATGTGGTTACAATGTAAATACTGAATGAAAAGTTTCCTGAAGGTTGTATCGGATGGAATGCTGCAATATAATTGCCAGCCATGACCCCTAACTTGGCTCCTCTTGATTTCTCTCTATGGAGAGCCTGAAAGATACAATGCAACTATAGCAGACAATAGCTGCCATCAAATTTTCACAACATGCAATGGCATATCTGCAGTGTACATTCATCTTTTCATCTATTATCTTGAATGGTGAGTGCAGATATACCTCTCAGTCAATGGTAAAGAATCTGAGCACTTGCTTAAGTATATATTAAACTATTTTTCACTGAGAAAATTGTTGATATTGTGTGTGATGTGTCATCAGTCATTTTGAATAAAATGTTTAGCTTATTTGAAGTGTATTCTCCCTAACTACAATTTTGCACAGTGTCTTTAGATACATAAGCTTGAAAGCAGGCATTTTACTTTTAAGATGGATTCAGTTGTCTCCAGGGAAAGACAGCTGAGATTTTCTTTTTTCCCCTCTTTTCTATTCTATCTAAGAAAGTTAGGACAGCAGGTTCTTTTTCTTCATGAATTGGGCTATTTATCATTAAGAAGTATTACTGACTGACATTTATGTTTTGTTTTTGACAAGTAAGCAGCAATGGGGAGTGTATAAATGGAAAACTGCCTGACAAGATTGCAGTTGTTTCCACAAAAATCAGGAAATGTAGGAATATTTCATACAGTTTTCCTAAGCCTCATCTGATGCATCATGAGCTAGGATATGCTATAGTTCCATATATAAAAATCATAGCTGATCCTGTATATGTGTTGCATGGGAAATAAGTTTTTATCTTAGCAGCATGGGCCACCCTTGCGGCATATAACACTGGTTCCTGGCATGAGAGCTATGTTTGATGGTCTTTTCACCACAATAGCCAACTCTGGCTGTATTGTTTTCCAATTTTAGTATGTTTTTCAGATTATTTTGTGAAAGATTTCAGTGTCAGTATTAACAAGTGCTGTCTTTCCAAGAACAGTTGAATGCAGTTATGGAAAGTATAATGTTCCAGTATATATATAGTTCAGAGCAACATCTATACAAAATATTAGCTCTCCCTCAGGAGACTATCAATTGTGGAAAACCTCATTTTGATGTATGGAAGCAAATAAAATGAGTGTTGCATCTTATGTAACTCACCCTTTATACTATTTTTATACATGAGTGCATGATAATAGGGATATAACCTGGAAACTAAGTGAACAAAGATCTAAAACATAAAATAGTTAGCTGGAAACCTGCTATTAATTGGGGAAGGGGGGGGGGGTTGGAAGAGAATATGTTGCCACACTCCATGATTTTCATTCAAATTCTCCCAAGCAAAATGGGAACAGCCTATGCATTTCTTGCCACTATCATCACAACATGAAAATTGTGCCTTGGAATCTCCTCAGGTATGTATTGAATGAAATATACAGATCAGATGTAGTGTAAACAGGAATGAAGAGAAACTGCTTAGAGGAATAAACTGAAAAATCCTTGAAGTGAAAGATTAACAATAAATTGAAGCACCTGAGGATGTTATGTCTAAACTCTCATTAAAATCCTTCTGTGAGTACTACTGCTCATAAAATATTTGAAATATTAAAATAAATTCACATTTCAGCCTATTTGCAGCAGTCTTCCTCTTTGACCCGTGTAAAGCCATTGTAATCAGGCCAAAACATTGGTTTATTTTAGTACTTCAAATATTTCATATGTTGATGTCTCAGTGCACCCAGAAGGATTTTAATGGCATTGACTCTTGCCTCAGAAGCCTACTTATTTATGTATTATGTTGAAAATGGCGGCAACACTGTACTATCATTCTTGGGATTCTAGAACATGGGCTTATGAATTATTGTTTTTGCTAGGTCCTAAAACTTTACAATAAATATCACATAATTAAGCACAACAACTTACATATATGTTTTTGTGCAGGGCAGTGGCAATAAGCATGAAATTTTATATTTATTTATATTTTGGTGAATTGCCAACCTGACACACTTGTTAAGATGCAACAATTACAAATATTTATGTTAAAGAGAAATAAACAATCTTCCTGATTTTATTCATCTGACAAACACTAGATAACCTTTTAATCACATAGGCCAGCATGAATTCAGATGTTGACTGCATCATCTTCAAAAATATAAATATATGACTCACATGTGTATCTACAAGAAAACACCCTCAAAAAGATAGTAAATGTTTACTTACAGAAACTGAAGCAGGAAAATGTGAAAGTAAATTATTTATATGTAGGTTATATTTTAGACACCATAAGAGGGAAGAAGAAATGAAAAAAAAATGAGATGATCAGAGTTGCTTCTTGGGAAATAATGAGTCCCTACATGTGTGTAGAAATCAAATTTGTCAAAATTGAGGATGCAACATCCAATTCAATGTTTTATTGAAGGGTTATTACTGAAACAAATCTCAAATTACCAAGGAATTATGTTAAAATGTTTAAAATCTGCTAGTTATTCTTCATTAATTCTTCCTTGTGATGACATGAAAAAGCAATGTTCTGTCATGTGTGATAAAACATAAAGTTAGTAAGTGCTTTTATTACATCTTAGATTGTAAATTAATGTTTTGGCAATACTGAAAAAAATTAATTATGTGTACTATGTTACATCATCAGATATAACAAGACTAATTCATCTAGTCATTCAGGGCAGCAGACTACTAGAACAGGATGAAAATATATTGACATTAGAACACACTTAAGGTGTCCATAAGTTATATGTTTAGCACTAATGGTAATGGAACAATATTACCATTTTATCTGGTATACTAGAAGAAAGGTTTTGGTTGTTTTAATTTGGTGTGATGCTTGTTTTTTAAACCAATCAGAATTTGTTCCATGGACAGCACTACCTTCATATTTCTTCTCATCATTTTAGCACAAATTAATGGTTCACTGGATCATTCTTTTCCATTCCACTAAAAATGTTCCAACATTTTAGTTTCAAAAACTGTAAAAGGAAATTAAAAATGGTGTGCAGTACTAAAAGAATGACAATTTTATTTTCATTTTCAAAAATTGTGTCACTGTGTCTGTAGTCCAGGCCTAGAGAATATGGTACTGCCTACCACCAACCATATGCAGAAATCAAAATAATCTGCAGATAGTAATACATTAGTTGATGAGAGCTTGGAAGAACAGTTGTCAAATGTGAAATAAATAACATATGAAATACTGATTGATGTTCAAATCATACAAGATAATGCAGTCTGTAATGTTAAACAAAAAGTGAACACTCTGAAGAATGTGCTTGAAAAGTGGTATCATCTACAAGGAAATGTGTAAGTGGCATGCAGGGGAAGGATAACAACTCCGTAGCTCGAGCAGTGTAAATGAGAGAACATTCAAGATAGAGAGCAAGAACTCATTTCCATGAGATTTAAAATCAATCATTTGTTTTCAATCAGTCGCCAATACATCACTTCAGCTAGGTTACTTTGCTATGGCAGAGGCCTGTAGTAAGACTAAGGAATCATAAAGAATATTTTTCATTACATTGTGATTTATATCTAATGATAAAAAACGTTTAGTATTTGTTTTGTTAAAGGGTCAGACAGATGATGTTTGAAGTAACATATGTAAATTTGCTTGCTGTTGTTCAAAGGCTATTACTGGTCACATATTTCTCCTCTTGTCAGTTCAAAGACAAGATTTATGTTCTAAACAATGTGAGATGCTATGAATTGTTGGTTGTGTAACAACTTGTTTCTGTATGATTTTCTACTTTTGTGATTATATGAAAACTTTATAATAATTTAACAATATGAATTATGATTGACTGCTGCTGTGCAAGTTAACAATTATTTGTCAGTAATAAATCTTTCGTACAACTGTCAAATGTATACAACTATGCTCAGCATTTGTTTGGGAATAAGTGGAGTATAGTACACATGACATCTAAAGTTCTCATTAACAATAGTTCAAGGAATATTGTATATACTAAGTTGACTCTTCCTATATTACCAGTTCACTACTTGAACAACATGTAATCTACAGAGCCAGACAGAAGATAAAAAATGAATCATGCAGCTGTTCCCTTTCACCCTATGAAATTAAAACACAAACAGTCAGAAACATACATTTTGGTTATTATTTGCCCATGTTGTGGTGTGAATATAAGCTATAAAAACATTTTTGAGCTGTTAACAATTTTCGTTTCTAATGAGTTTAATTCTGTGAAATCTTTTTCCAAAGAATCAGTTCCATACTCAGCACATTTTGATAACATAGAAGGTGTTTAAGTTATGACAAATTATTGATTGACACAGACACCAAGAGAACATCAGTTAAAAACAGTTAACTTCTTCCAACAGATAGATAAAGTAACCAACACTTTTCCCTCCTTTTTACTGCTAGGTTTATTGCACACATTACAATTTATAACAGGCCATTCATAAAGCAAATTGCACATGGAACGGACTATATGATGAGATACAATTATCTTCTTTCATATTTGTGCAACATATATCAGAATAAGGCCTCCCTAGACAACTTGGTGCTGCATTTGCAGCACCAATGCCAGCAGAAAAGCAACTCGAAGTTTCTTCAATAAGAGTGTTCTGACTGGAGCTCAAATCTTCACAGGTTTATGCATTGAGAACTTGAAAAGTACTTACCTAACAACACTCTAAGTTTCGGGGTTTGGGTAAACTGTTCTACTGTGCAGACTGTAGTCTTTTGATTGAAATTTTTTCAGTAGTTTGCAGTCCTCTAAATTTTTTATGTAGCATTTACTGGTTTTCATAAAACAGCTAGTATATTCATCAGACATGTTTTACAACAGACTAACCACATGATGATGCAAACACATATCACATTAAAAATTTTAGCAACAAGACACCTACTTGTATTTTTAAAATGATGAAATATCATCAGCTGGTCTTCCTCATGACTTGTCAATGGCATTTCATTGTGTCAAACACAATATTATTCATTTACATCTTCTTCTAGATTAGTACTCTAGAGTTCACTCTTAAATGCCTGGCAGAGGGTTCATCAAACAAACTTAAGACTATTTTTCTACCACCCCACTTGTGAACAGCATGGGGGAATACTGAGCACTTAAATCTTTCTGTAAAAATTCTAATTATTTTAGAGAAATTAAAGTTGTATAGAATGCATAGTTCAGCACATGCCTAGTTTAGCTTCTATTTAAGAAACAAGGTGCAGGAAGTTGCTTTATTTCTTATTTGCCCAACCAAGTACTAACAGGGCCCAAAATTGCTTAACTTTGGTGTTAGGCAGGAACCAGTGTCCCCAACATGGCAAGGCACTGCCTTTTCAATGATATATTAAATGTATTTCTCCTTAGTAACACTTTCTGTACCATGGAGTATTTCTTGAACACAAATAATCAGTCAACTACAAATCTGCATACATATTCACATTGTCTGTGCAATCTCTTTTTCAATTGACACTTTCCACACATAACATATATCATGAATATGACCCACAGAATATGGAGCCAGCTAACTAACTGTCACAATTTTCAACAGTTCAGTTTTGAAACATATTTACAAATCAGCTCATTATGAAACAGATATGTCTTTCAGTAGTAATTATTAGAAGATCTATTTTTTTTCCATATGTTAACTAGCTTACAGTTGTAAGTATGCCTATTTTTTATGACACGCAAATTTTTATTTATATTTATGTGAGCAGGAAAGAGTGTAATGCTATAAATGTTTGAAAATGTACCAAGATAAAGACACCAATTGAATGTTGACTACAAAAAAGTTATAAAATCTTCAGATATAACATCTGACATTTAAATGAAAGTTCCTATCAATTAGAAACACACTGGAATTATTTATGTGAGAATATGTTGTTGTCTGTTGCCCACCACTAAAAAGACAAAATAAATGGACTGATTCTCAGCTATTTCCACTGAAGACTACTTTAAAACCTATAAATTTTTCATATAGTAATAAACAATGGGCTAATATCTTATAGAAACAATAAATTCCTTCCCAGTAGATGTAGATTAGTTATGAATATATTGTCAAATGATAATTCCTGATGGCTGTAAAAGGACAACTGTAAAGGACAATGTATGACTCTGAAGGTCTGCACATAGAAGGCTGTTTGTAAGTGCAGACATCATTGTATCAGGCAGAAAGTATGTATTGCAGTAGAGCAATGGAATGAAGATGAGAGGAGTTGCATGTATGGCTGATAGAAAAATTTGTTCTAGAAATTGGTAATACCATTATATTTTGTTCTGCTAAGACTGTCATACTGTGGAACAGCATCTCAACTGAAACTATAAAAAATTGTAATGGCACACATCATCTCCGGTATTGTTGAAAACTCAATTTGACAAACACTGTTCTTTGGCATCTTTTGTTTTTGATAACAGAGTATGTACAGAAAGTTCTGCTACTCAGCCCTCAACTGACAGAACTGTCTCATCTAAAATTTCTGATTATTGTCTAACTGAACTTGATAAACAAAAAGTCTAATTTCACATTAAAATGGGGCTAACTTTTCATGTTACTATGAACTTAAATCCATTATATATTTTTCTTTCATAATATTACCTGCTTGATTCTACTCATTCTTCACTGAGGTTCATTTATACCAGCCATTTCCCTTTCTTTAGTGGACATAATTCTATCAGGCTATTCACTCTTCCCAAGATATTCCCTTTTCCATTCTCAGTATTGCTTGAAGTTCTTTCGTGTCCTACTGTAACTGATTCTCCAGTCACTTTTGTTTGTATCTGATTATTAATGTTATTATTATTTCTAATGTTACTATCATACTCACACATCTTCATCCTTACTGTAATTTTGTTTTAAAAATTTTTTTAGACTCTCTGTTAATTTATTCCCTCTTCCCCACCAGTACTGAACAGATATTTGTTTACATGGTAATCACTGTTTTATGACGAGATGATTAACTTCCATGACCCAGAAATAAGAAGCCTTTCTTCCTTTTAGAATTTAATGCAATATATCTACACCTACATCTATTTGGTAGACATCTATTTTTGTAGGCACCAATCTCTTTACCATCATCCCATATGATTCTATTTTCTATTTCCTTTTCATAGCATGGTTCTGAACTAAAATCATCACCAATTATCTTTACTTACAATAGATGAATCCCTGCGTTTTAAGCTTTAAGGTTTACTTTCAAATATAGGTGTTAGTTATAATCTTGATGTCTACATCAACATCTAGATGACTACTTTGCTATTCACACTTAAATGCTTGGCAAAGGATTCATCAAACAATCTTCCATCTGTTTCTCTGCCATTCCTCTCTGGAACAGCACACAGGGAAAAAAATTCTTAAATCTTTCCATGCAAGTTCTAATTTCTTTTATTTTATTTAAATGGTAAGTTCTCCCTATGCGGGTGGGCATTAACAAAATATTTTTATTTCATTTGAAGGAGAAATTTAGTGATTTAAATTTCATGGAAGGATTTTGCCACAATGAAAAACAGTTTTCATTATTGCCACCTCAAGTCACATATCATATCCAAGACACTCTCTGCCTTATTTCATGATAATACAAAATGAGCTGCACTTTTCCAACTTTTTTGATGCCTTCCATCAATGCTACCTGATAAGGATCCCACACCATGCAGCAGTACTCCAAAACAGGATTGACAAGTGTAGTGTAGGCAGTCTCTTTAATAGAGCTGTTCCACCTTTTAAGTGTTTTGCCAATAAAATGTAGTTTTGTGTTCACCTTCCCACAACATCTTCTATGTGAACATTGCAATTTAAGTTGTTCACAATTGTAATCCTTCATTTTTTAATGGAATTGAGAGCATTTAAATTTGTGTGATTTACAATATAACCAAAATTAAAAGAATTCCTTTTAATACCATGTGGATGAGATCACACTATTTATTGTTCAGCAACACCTGCCACTTTTTGCATCATATAGGATGTTATCTACATTATTTTGCCATTATTTTAATCTTCTGATGATTATACTATATTATAAACAACAGAATTATCTGAAAACAGTCTAAGATGATTCCTCAGATTGTCTCCTAAATTGTTTATATAGATTAAAACAGCAGATGGCCTATAGCAGTTCCTTTAGGAGTGCAAGATATCACTTCTGTTTTACTTGGTAACTTCCTGTAGCTTATTACTGACCTTTATTAATGATGAAATAATTTTAAAAACTGTTGATATTAACTTTTCAAAGTCTTACATTTCATAATAAATATTTACAGGAAAACACTGCTACCTTATTAGGTCAGAGGTAGTTAAGGATGTTGCATATTGATGAAATTCACATCTAGATCACAATAAGCATGAGGTAATGTTAAAATTCATGAAAACATTCTTATGTATAATATAGTGTACATTCAAAAATGTTTTAGTTAATTATGAAACTGTTCTGTTCAATAACTTATTTTTTTAAGTATGTGCTCACAGTGAACAAATGAACAGATTTGGAATACAGTACAGTGTGTGATGCATGCACATTAATGCACATGCTTTGCTCATGCGTCTGTACTACAAGCAGTCAGTGCTACTTTACATGCAAGGTCCTTAAACACTGAAATAAAACATCAGCATAAAATAATGAATAACTAAATGTTTTTAATGTGAAATGACTCATGAGAGTTATCCAACTACGTCCTTGTGGTTAAAAAGGTTTACCATCCACCAACTCTTCTAAATATCTGGCATCAGCTATAAGATCATAGGGATTTTTTTATCATTTGAAATTACTTATATGCTGGTAATAACTTGTACATGATGTATTACAGTTTGGATTATATAAAAAATTCTTGATTTCACTTTAATACAGTGAGCTACATGATTGTCAATTCCACAAAAGCAAGGGTCAAGGGTATTCCCCACCATTTGATCATATTTGGTACTCACATCAACTTTTGGACTTTGACCTTCTTTGCTTTAGTTGATCATATGGAGCAGATTTACTTTTGTTTAGAAGTTAAAAAAATAATCTGGTTATGGAATCTCATGTAATCAGGTGTATCACTGGTGGTCTGAATCTTCCCAACCCAATATTTCAACATCGTCACTTGGCATCTTCATCAGGTATTTCCTGCAGGAAACTCCTGATGCAGAAGCCAAGTTACAACATCAAAATATTGTGTTGGGAAGATTCAGAACACCATCACTACACCCAGTTACACAAGATGACACCAAATCACTGGGAAAGTCTAAGAAATTAATCTCATTATGTTGGCTTAAGTTATAAAGTTAGTTGCAGGAACTGTTTACTAATATTTAACCAAAAATATCTTCAGTATCATATCTGTTTTGATCATGGGAACTAAATGAAAGCCTTTGTGCCCATTGTCAAAAGCAACTTAACTTTTGCTGTCTATTTGACCTAGTGACAGTATCATCCAAAATTTTATTCTGTTTTTGTTTACAATACTCTTTTCCTGAGCATTTTTAGGTCAACCAAACAATGCATGTATCATAATCTCTGATTGTCCAGAGTTAAAAGCACAATATAACTTTTGTTATCGTCTAATAAATCCAGCAGCTTACATATCCAATTAATTGTGAAAATTGCCATTACAAAACTCCTAAGAGAGATAAATGTAGTGGCCTTCACCAGTATAATACCAAAATCTCCACCCTTGTTGCACCATACTCAAAAAACAGCAGTAATGTGCTGCAAAAATTGTCTGTCAAGCCACTTCTGTACATTGTGAATAATAGTAGTACTGAATTTCCTGTGTGGTTCACTTCATGCTACGAACATTTAACACAACTTCTCTAAAAGACCTCTGTAACTACCCATATGTGAATGAAGAAGTAAGATAACAGAAAAGCATAAGGCCTTCATAGACTTCCTTTAAATAAATAGCATCTTTCTTGATTTTTATTGCATATTTTTGGAATTACCAACTCTATTTTTAGAAACTTACATACTAAAAATGTTTAGTCTACTGCTACTCTTTTCAGTACCTCACTAATTTGAAAACAGAATTTTAAAAAGCAACTTTTCATGATGTAAACAGATAAAGGGACAGTGAACAACAACTGTAGTATAGACCTGGCAGATTTTCTTTAAGATTAATACTGCCCTCATTCTAAATTCTACTTATTGTGCAGTACTGAAATGTCAGAATGACAGGCAGGTGGAAGAGCTTCAAGTCTGACCAGCTTCAGAGAAAGGTATCTAGACAAACAAATATACAAACCTTTGTCAATGAAATTAATTTGCTGCTGGTGTTTGACAGTCTATCCAAACTGCCTGCAGTTCTATTATTGAAGGTAGAGGAACTTCATTTGGTCCCATGAACACATTGGAATGCACTTTGTTACTGAGCAGAGTGTCACATTCTCAGATGTGCAATAAAATTTACACATGGAAGGTACACTCTCACTAATACTTCTCATCCCAGTAATCATGTTCCTCATCAGAAACTAGCTCACATCCTGCATCAAGGTTTTCCTGTAAATATTTCTGTCATCGTTGAATTTTATGAGATAAGTCAAAATCCCCATGTTCTAAAACAAGCCATTGTCACATCCAGTAGTGGCTGTGAAAATATGTATAAGCCTTGTAGAAATAAAGCACTGCCAGTGAAGAAGACAGTTACTGATTTATATCTTGCTACATCAACCAGCTAGTAATAATGAACTGTGCAACTTGCTGCTTTATGTGAGTATAGGGGGAACAGTTAAAAATCAGGTGCTTAATATTTAAGACAAGTTACCAAACACAAAATTTTGCTATTGAAGTACATGGTGGCTGAACGAAAGAAGATTTTGATCTCTAATATGGTTGTACTTATCAGAAACAATCATTCACTTACATTTCTGTTGTGTGTATTATGAAAATCATATTTCTCTGAAACTTCTTTAATGATGATGCAATTATTGTTGCCAGCTGTAAAATTTTTCTTTTAAATATAGAGTGATAATCAGTTTTAAAGATATGTTTTGATTACACTGAGTAATGGTCAGTTTCAACAGATCAGTTGCTTTAGATTTAATGATACATCACTAACAGTCGCTCTTCTGTTATCCTCTGAATGTTGATGGTATTGATTACAATTTCCAAAAATTGTGGAGTTCGTGTGTGATGAATGAGGGTACAATTTTGTGGCCCACACTATGATGTGCAATATACTTAGGTAGTGCGTAACACACCTAAGAAAAATCTATGAGCTACAAATTGACATGTCACGCACAAAAAATAGAAAAATGCCATAGAAAACATTCAGAACTACAATCAAACTGGAGAATCATGTAACACGTAAATGATGGATTGAATTTTTTTGGTGATAACAAAATTGAAATGATGTAATGTAAAGCAAATTTAAAGAAAAGCTGTATATTGCACAAGTGGACTGGAAATGAAATTACATGAAATTTGCTTATTTTTATAAGTAATTCACATATGTCTGAACCACTACGTGCAATAACAATACAGTTCATTACAGGGAAGACTGTTGAGACACAGAAGAGAAATACACTGGACAGTGCATTATGAAGGAGGGTAGATGGTGATTCAAGGACTGCAATGTTGATCTTAGCATACCTCAGTGCTTGTTAGATTACCACAGTAAAAATCAATCATATTTGAACCATATGGAATATTCTCACTTTCATGAACCTAGTTTTAAACAGTCCTGCACTGTATTTCTGACTGCAGGCGAAACAGTACTTCAACTCATCAAGAAAGTCAGCATGCAAATATTTTCTTTTCACAGTTTATGTTCTATGTCTTACTTATATATTGTCTATGTGTACTGTATAAAGGAAAATAAAATCATATTCCTGTACCACAATTACTTTTCACTTTTATATTGTGTGTTAGCTACGTAAATCAACTGAATACCAATATTAGCAACTCAGTTGTGACAATATCCACAAGAAACCAATCCTTTTTCTTTCTTCTACACACAAGTTACTTTGAAAGAATTATTAGGTTTTGTTACTGTACTGTAGCTTCTGATTATTGTTTTTATAGAGACTGTTCTTTTTAGAGTGCATGTCCTTTGTACAGCAATGTAACCAGCATGGGTCAGGAGAGGGCAACTGTCTATCGCACCCATCCCCCTCCCCCCAATCACCCCACTACCCTCACACACCCTTCCTGCACACACAGAACTGAACTCTCATCCAATGTTGACAAAACAGACAGTTATTCCAATTCAGTATCAGTATGAAGAAAGCAAGAACATGTAATGTGTGTTGACTAATTCGTGTGCATCATAATACATGAACTTAATGATTTTGTCATTCTGTTTCAGAGATTCATATGAATTATGGTTGAATTTTGGCCTTCCACAAAAACTGTTATTCAATTTTGAAAATTTATGCAGCTGATAATGTAGGCGTAATGTTTGATTCAGCTACTTAACACAATTTTTTAAAAATGCTTTTACCATTTTTGATCATTACTCTTTCCAATACTAAGTGATAAGGCATACACAAGAGTTCATATCTTGTGTTGTGAACTCTTACAGTTTAAAAAGATTACTCAGAAACTGCACTTTAGATTTGCTTGCTAAGCCACCATACAGGAAATTTATTAACTTATGTCTATTTTGAATTCTCAGAGTGGGCACAGGGCTGTTGTGTAGGAAACTTTGTTTTCAAATCTGCATAATATTTTACTATTTAGGATTTGTAAACCACCAATGAGATATATTCTTCAATAACTGTTTTTCCAATTTTGAGATGTGCAGATTACTATATCCTGGCATTTCTTCCAGTTTCACAATTTTAAGATTAGTAGCTCCATTTGTATGTGTGAGCAAATTCATTGCTATCAAACAACTCAACAACTTTCTCAGTATGTTTTGTTCCTCTTTCTTTTCTGGATAATTCATAACCTCTTTTATAACTTATCCATTGTAGCTGTTGGAAGGTAAAGGTCTTTTCTGCTTCATATGCAAGAAGTTATCAACAGTAAATAATAACTAATACAAATGCATTCCACAGTAAAGTAACTAACACTTTGTCATCCAAACTTTATCTTCTCTATTTCTCTCTCTCTCTCTCTCTCTCTCTATCTCTATCTCTCTCTCTCTCTCTCTCACACCCCCCCCCCCCCCCCCACCCCGCTCCCTCTATAGACGGGCCACTGTGACTGCTGCAGCCCCTGGAAATCATAAATCATTTTGACTTCTTTGTGTGGCTCCTGCATGTCAGGCAAAAGAGAAAAGCAGTTTACCATCTGTTTCAGAAATACTGTCATCAATTTTGAAACAATCGTTGTCAATTTTGGTACCAGATTCTTCAAACAGACCCAGAATTTCTTCATCAGCCAAACTGTCACCCACTTCATGAGAAACTTTTGTGATCATGATAACTATGGACTTATTGTTCGACAATGAACATGTGGCAACAGATCATGCCTTTAATATGTTTTAAAAGTCATGTAGCAGTTTTTGGAAGTAGGAAAATCCATATAGAGCAGGGGTGTCCAACCTATAGGTCACATGTGGCGCAAAGCAAGTATCAAAGTAGCTCAAGAATCGATTGTAATAATAATAATAATAATAATAATAATAATAATAATAATAACAACAATAATAATGTTTGAGAAAAGAAAGAAATAATAATAATAATAATATTCTGTTTATATAAAGTTATGATTGAATATTTTCAAATAGAAACTCCCACCACACTATACCATTCTCTCAATTGTCTACCGGTATTTCTTTTTTTCCCTTAGCAGTTATTGTTAGTGTTAAGTACATTATGTGGCCCAAAAATACTTGTCTTCTTCCAGTGTGGCCCAGGTAAGCTAAAAGGTCGAAATCACATGAACTAGTGGCGCTCTGAAGTACTAAAAGAGCTAACTACAGCCTTTAATGTGGCACCGCTCTGAAATAATGCATTGAGACATAACAATCTGGAAAACCATGCTCAGAGGTTCTTCAAGTGTTAACTATTAACAAAATCACAACATGCCCATAATGTCTATGGGCACTGACTAGAATGTGGTAAGGATGTTACCTTAACTTTGTTTCAAGCTTGTGCTATTAAATTCTTTAAATTGTTTGCTGAGTTATGGTGAATCTTATAAAGTTTTGGGGTATTACTATTAATTTTAACCTTTCAAACTGTACCTTGTCTTAGTTAACATCCTCCTATAACAAATAATGGCGAGTTTTTATCACAGTTTAAAGTACATAAGTTGGTTGAGGGAGTGAGAGGAACAAGAAAGTGGGGAGGGAAAAGAAAGGAGGCTGACAGGTGAAAGGGAAAGGCAGCAAGGGAATGGGATCGGAATGTGGAACCAGTGAGATTGCCCCGAATATTGCAGAGGAAGTATCTGGTGATACCTAGTGAGGTGCTGATTCAGCTGAGCAGTGGCAACGAAGGCGAAGATTGAACAGAAGGAAAGAGAGACACCAGACAGAAAATTATGAATCTAGATTAAGTAAGTGAAATTGAGGCACAGGAAGAAGATTGTGTGGGATATAGTGCTAAAATACTGGAAACTAATGTCAGGAGGATTGCGGTATCAAATGAGATGTTGTAAGGACAGTTAGCATCAACATAATTCATTTGGGGTGGCAGCACTGGTGCAAATCGCACACGCTTGAATATTAAGCTCATGAAGATAAGTAATTAATTCTATAATAACTGTCAATTAAGTTAATATTACACCATAATAAAGTTCATTAGAGTCTGTTTTATATTGTGTATTGAAGGTTTCACTTGTTTCAAAGTATTTCTCGAAAAAAACAACAACATAACATAAGGGCCAGTTTCCGCGTACTTTAGACGTAGGTTTACACACAAATAGAAGACATTTCTTTAAGTATTAAGTGAAGAATTTAGGTTGTTTTCATTACACATATATTTTGTAGTACTGTATCTACTCAGAGAATCAAAGGTTTTAAGTTCTATCTTTTATAATTCCTTTCAAAATGCATAAAGTATGTATCGTGCATACCCACTCTTTGGGCTAATTTTTCGGGTATACAAGTTTTGATTTTTAATGTTAGTTTAACTGCATTACATTTCTATATTAATAGTATACACATATATTAGTGTACCATAGAACTTTAGTGACTTTTGCGATCTGTAGTTAATAGAAAATTACTGTTGCTGCCTAGATAAATTTTGTAAAAAATATTTGAAACAACCATGAGCGAGGAGTGTTTGAGCTGTCATAGGAAAGTCAGTTCTGGCGTTCTGTGCAGTTGCTGTGGCAGATGGTTACATGGTGGTGAATGTTATGGCATGGGAATTGGGAAAGTAAATGAGTCTCTTCCATGGTATTGCAGATTGTGTTCAAGGGATAGGAAAATAGCGGAACAGGAAGGGAAGATTAGAGGCCTTCAGACTGAACTGGATAGTGCTAGGGAGGAACTGATGAGGTTAAGGTGGGAGGAGGGGAGGAGGTTGAAGACAGGTGGGAAGTGGCAGCAAGGAACAGGGGCCACAGAAAGAGAACAGTATCAGACAGTTTCATCATTGGCACAAACAATAGATTTGCCTTGCTACCTCAGTAAGCTAAGGCAGAGACTCATGTAGATGTAAGTGTAGTCAGAACAAAAAGAGAAAGAGAGAGAGAGAGAGGGAGAGAGAGAGAGAGAGAGAGAGAGAGAGAGAGAGAGAGAGAGAGAGAGAAGAGAGAGAGAGATCATGAAGGAGTTCTGCAAATTAGCCACAAACTGAAATTCATACAGATATTGACAGAAAACGCAAAATTATAAACTTTGGCAGTCAACAGATGAATGTATAGTGCTCAGTGCAATTTTGCTGCACAGTGACATTTTGGTATCAGGGCGTAAAGTCTTTGCAAATTTCATTTGGTGTACTCAGTTGGACAGTAACTACACCTTGCACACAGGCACATGAACAATAGACGTAGATGTCAGAAGAAGTCAGTTGGAGTAATTGGAAAATACTCGACATTTCAACATGAGCAATGCCACTGTTCAACGATGTTGGGAAGAATAAACCATGGCCAAAAAGTGTTAAGAAGGAAGCAGTTGACCTAGAGAGACTACAGAACATGAGGACCAAACAGACATCAGAGAGGCACTCAAAGCCCTGGATTTATTGTTATTACCAATCCAACATGCAACTGATGCTTCAGTGAGCACAAGGACCAATAACAGGCAACTCACGGAATGTGGGATGAGTGCACAGCACCTCTTGCACAAACTACCATTGACCTCTGTACACCACTGAGCCTGTTTACAGTGGTGTCAAGCACGTTTGGCCTGAAATCTCACTTGTTGGAGTACAATTGTTTTCAGTGATGAGCCCTGATGACCAGTGGAGATGTGCCTCGAGATGCCCCAGACAGGGGTGGGATACCAACCTAACTCTTGGCCGTATGGTCAAACAACCAAAAGTGATGGTATAGGGAGAGATTTCATTTCATCCTTTGGCTGCCACCTGTGGCATCCTTACAGCACAGTGGTATATCAATGATATTGTATGCCCCATTTTCTTTAACTTCATGGCAAGACATCCTGGACCCACATTTCGGCAAGATAATGCCTGCCAACACAAGGTGATAGTTTCTACCACTTGTCTTTGTGCTTACCATTCCTACTTTGCCCAGCTACATAGATTGATCTTTCCCCAGTTGAGAGTGTTTTCACCACTATGGACAGGGCCCTACAAATAGCTTAGGATTTTGATGATCTGAAATTCCAATTGAACAGTGTTTAGCATGATATCCTACAGGAGGATATCCAAGGACCAATGCTTTATTGACTTCCTAAATTTGTGAAGGTCTTTCTCTTACCTAAAGCACCAAATTTTTTCTAAAATTGTATTCATTTGTTTTTCTCTCTGGAGATGTACATCACATCCACCAACTTTTGTCCCATTTGGATAATTCTCCATGGTGCCTGTGATTGGTTCAATTTCCATGCATCCAACAGTTGCCAGATTGTAGAAGTATGTCACTATGATTAAACGTCTGTCTCAACTTTCACAAAAGTTAATTATAGGGTAATGAGTTCCTCAAGTTTCTTTATTTATAAATGTTTTACCATTGAAGCTATTTGGAGTCAGTGCAGTACTTTTTGCAGATGGTATAGTATTTTTAGTAAAGGTCAAAATGAAATACGTATATATGCAGTTGAAAATCAATGTGATGACAGAATAGGTAGGAAAACAGTTTTGAGGTAAGTGTTTGGCAGTAAATGACAGAAAAAGAACAGTGTGGATGAGGTTCAGCAACTCAATGAGTGATGGAAAATCCGATGTATTAATGGAATTTGCAATCTATAACCTTCTGGATGCCCCTTACGCAAAATTATTAAGATTATGGATAGATATAATTTATAGTAGGAAAGCGGTATAGTAACATCAAATAGAAAACAGAGCAAATTTTTTTACATATTAGGAAAGATTAGGATATATGCAACATGGGAATAGTTTTGGCAGCATATCATTCATTTGCACATTGTTTACCAAGGTATGGTGCTCTCTTCTGGGGAAAAATAATTGTAGCACACTGTGGGTTTAAACTTTGGAGAACAGCTGTAAGAGTTATAAAAGGGATTTGCTAAGGGGAATCATGTAGGAAAAATTTTAAAGAGTCAAAATCTTGACTTTGCCTGCCATTTACATGTACGAAAACACAGATGTTCTGAAGCCTCATGAGTTCACAGCAGTACTGAACAGCAGAAACAAGAAACAGTTCTGTATCAAAAACATGTGCTATATCAGCCCTAACTTTTATTAATGCTTTTCCTGAAAGAACTAGATACACTAAGTTGCCAAAGAAACAGGTATAGGCTTGTGTATTCAAATACAGAGATATGTAAACAGGCAGGATATAGCGCTGTGGTCAGTAATGCCTGTATAAGACAAGTGTCTGGCACAGTTGTTAGAGTGGTTAATGCTGCTACAATAGCAGGTTATCAAGATTTAAGTGAGTTTGAATGTGGTGTTATAGTCAGTGCATGAGTGATAGGCCACAACATCCCCCAGGTAGCAATAAAGTGGAAATTTTCCCATACGACCATTTCACAAGTGTACTGTGAATATCAGAAATCCAGTATAACATCAAATCTCCAACATCGCTGTGGCAAGAAAAAGAGCCTGCAGGAATAGGACCAATGGCAACTGAAGAGAATCGTACAATGTGACATAACTGCAACCCCTCCAGAAACTGCTGCAGATTTCAAAGCTGGGCTGTCAACAAGTTTCAGCCTATGAATCATTCAATGAAACATTGTCAATGTGGGCTTACAGAGTCAAAGGTCCACTCGTGTAGCCTTTATTACTGCACACCACAAAGCTTTATACCTCACCCAGGCCCAATAACACTGACATTGGACTGTTGATGACTGGAAACATGTTACCTGGTCAGACGAGTGTGATTTCAAACATATCGAACGAATGGACATGTATGGGTATGGAGACAACCTCATGAATCCGTAGACCCTGTGTGTCAGCAGGGGACTGTTCATGCCGGTGGAGGCTCTGTAATAGTGTGGGGCATGTGCAGTTGGAGTTATATGGAACCCCTGATAAACCTAGATATTATTCCCATATTGTTGTTGCGGTCTTCAGTCCTGAGACTGGTTTGAAGCAGCTCTCCATGCTACTCTATCCTGTGCAAGCTTCTTCATCTCCCAGTACTCACTGCAACCTATGTCCTTCTGAATCTGCTTAGTGTATTCATCTCTTGGTCTCCCTCTACGATTTTTACCCTCCACACTGCCCTCCAATGCTAAATTTGTGATCCCTTGATGCCTCAGAACATGTCCTACCAACCGGTCCCTTCTTCTTGTCAAGTTGTGCCACAAACTCCTCCTCTCCCCAATTCTATTCAATACCTCCTCATTAGTTATGTGATCTACCCATCTAATCTTCAGCATCCTTCTGTAGCACCACATTTCAAAAGCTTCTATTCCCTTCCTGTCCAAACTATTTATCGTCCATGTTTCACATCCATACATGGCTACACTCCATACAAATACTTTCAGAAACGACTTCCTGACACTTAAATCTATACTCGATGTTAACAAATTTCTCTTCTTCAGAAATGCTTTTCTTGCAATTTCCAGTCTACATTTGATATCCTCTCTACTTTGACCATCATCAGTTATTTTGCTCCCCAAATAGCAAAACTCCTTTAGTACTTTAAGTGTCTCATTTCCTAATCTAATTCCCTCAGCATCATCCGACTTAATTTGACTACATTCCATTATCCTCATTTTGCTTTTGTTGATGTTCATCTTATATCCTCCTTTCAAGACACTGTCCATTCCATTCAACTGCTCTTCCAAGTCCTTTGCTGTCTCTGACAGAATTACAATGTCATCGGCGAACCTCAAAGTTTTTATTTTTCCTCCATGGATTTTAATATCTACCCCAAATTTTTCTTTTGTTTCCTTTACTGCTCACTCAATATACAGATTGAATAACATCGGGGAGAGGCTACAATCCTGTCTCACTCCCTTCCCAACCACTGTTTCCCTTTCATGTCCCTCGACTCTTATAAATGCCATCTGGTTTCTGTACAAATTGTAAATAGCCTTTCGCTCCCTGTATTTTACCACTGCCACCTTTAGAATTTGAAAGAGAGTATTCCAGTCAACATTGTCAAAAGCTTTCTCTAAGTCTACAAATGCTAGAAACGTAGATTTGCCTTTCCTTAATCTTTCTACTAAGATAAGTCGTAAGGTCAGTATTGGCTCACATGTTCCAATATTTCTATGGAATCCAAACTGATCTTCCCCAAGATTGGCTTCTACTAGCTTTTCCATTCATCTGTAAAGAATTCGCGTTAGTATTTTGCAGCTGTGGCTTATTAAACTGATAGTTCACTAATTTTCACATCTGTCAACACCTGCTTTCTTTGGGATTGGAATTATTATATTCTTCTTGAAGTCTGAGGGTATTTCGCCTGTCTCATACATCTTGCTCACCAAATGGTAGAGTTTTGTCAGGACTGGCTCTCCCAAGGCCGTCAGTAGTTCTAATGGAATGTTGTCTACTCCCGGGGGCTTGTTTCGATTCGGGTCTTTCAGTGCTCTGTCAAACTCTGCACGCAGTATTGTATCTCCCATTTCGTCGTCATCTGAGTTCTCGATATTCATACAAGTGCTTCTCTTTTCTCCAAAGGTCTCTTTAATTTTCCTGTAGGCAGTATCTATCTTACTCCTAGTGAGACAAGCCTCTACATCCTTACATTTGTCCTCTAGCCATCCCTGCTT